>NC_087475.1:52992344-53295374 GCF_036417665.1 Passer domesticus | reverse complement strand
TGTACTTGTTCTCAGAGCTACATTTAACTTTACTTGCAGTGTGTGCTCCTTATCACACTATTGTGCTATTATCACCTCTGGGCGCTGGACTAAGGTTATCATGTTGCTGAACTTTGTAACACTGCCTTGTGATATGATAGAATTACTGGTCCTGAAATTTGTCTGAGGTTTGTACTGGGTATTGCCGTCAGCTCTGTACTTCGGGAGCCATCTATCGGAAATGGTTAATAATTACAACTTTTACCTACTCGGAGAGATAGGGTAGAGGAGAAAGCCTCCCGTATCTTCTCCTGCAGGACAATTGCAATAGTGTTTAAGAATTTTGAAAATTTTGAATATCCTTGGGATGTTGAAGCCAACATAGTCCTATTGCTAGGAACCATGAATGTGGTTCAGATCTTGTTTATGATTGAGCAATTCTGTGACTACCCCAATTCCTGTAACAAGCACTGCAGCTACACAAAGCCTGGTGATGAAGACTGTGGTTATTCAAACCCCACTTAGGATAGGACACTGCAGCTACTCAGACTCTGGTGATGAGTGGTGCAACTGAACCAGAGAAGCAATCCATACCAGCATCAGTAACCTCTGTCTTTAAGCAGAAATGGACATGAAAGTCACCTTGCTGCTTACTAAGGAGAGCAAAACAGGGTCACTACAAGAACAGGAGGAAGAAACAGAACAAGAATTAAAACCAAAAATTCCTATCTCTGAGTGTGTTATAGGATAAGCGAAAAAACTTCGTGTTATCACATGGCTTGTCTGACACTGATAACAAGGATGACAGGCTGCCATTAGAGGATAGAGAGGTCAAACAGCTGGCACCACTTCCTATGGAAAGAGGCTTTGATGAGGCAGCTGGAAAAGGGACACAAGTCCTGCGTCTCTGGAGGCAACTCCTGTCAAATGTTAAGGCAAGGTAACTCTTTCAAGGAAAATATTTTATGTCACACAGAAAAATGGGCCATGATGGAGAGAGGTATCTAGCACCTGAGGGAATTAGCTGTGATAGAGATGATCTCTCATGATTTAAACACCATGGAGATCCAGAAGTCCAACGCAGATGAGCCATGTGGTGGAAATTTGAGTAGAGCACACAATTGTCACATGCAAACCCAATGGCAGCAATGACCCTGGAGAAACAGAATCACCCTCAACACATGAATTGTCCCACCAACTCTGGAAATACAAATAAAGCCTCTCTTCTCCCTAAAGGCTGGCATCCTGGCAATGGAATAACTGTCCAAAAAGTGGGGAAAACTATCCCAGGGGTTCCAGCAAATCAAAAGAGGCTATGTCCCACATCCCATTTGTATGCACTTGCATACTGTTCAGCTATGAACAGTAAGTATTTTTTTCCTCCAGGGTGAGGATATAGAATAATACAGTCTCCTTCCTGTGTAGCCAAAGAGACAACATGAGGAGATGGGATGGAAAAACTACCTCTATCCTGGAAGCATAGGTGCAGGAATCACCAGAAAAACAATCACAAATGGGAGTCCTTCCAGGGAAGTTGCTGCTCCAGTCTCCAGTGGGCAGAGAACCCAGAGAGTGTAGAACTGCTGATATTGCTCCCGGATTCTGTGAGAAAGAATTCTTATCTCTTTTTTACACGAGGTAAGATGAGATTCCTATGATCAGTACTAGAGAGGCTTGGCCTCTAGTCAGGTGGAAGAGAAGGACAGCCAGATTCGCCGGTATGTGTGGATTTGATGGCCTGGCACATCAGACTCACAGAGATAAAAGGGTCCAGTAAGATACTGGTGCACAGTGTACCCTTATGCCTTGAAGCTATACAGGAACAGGACCCATTTGTATTTCCAGAGTGACAGGAGGATCTCAACAGCTAAACCTATTGGAAGCTGAAATAAGCCAAACTAGGAATGAGTGGCAAAAGCAACCCATTTTGTTGGCCCAGAGGTTCCATGCATCTTTGGATTAGACTAATTATCTCAGCAGAGGGTATTTCAAAAGCCGAAAAGGAAACCATTGGGTTTTCAGTATAGTTGTCTTAGAGATGAAAGAAAATAAGAAGCTGCTCTACCTTGTCTGATCTCTCCCTTTTGGGGTCGCTGAAAGCGAAAGAATGACAGATACTACCAGCGCAGGGCACCAGTAACAGTGTTGCACCAAGACTTGACTGGAGAGCGAAGGAATGATCAGCAGGACCCAAGACACTATAAGAGTCCCACATGGATGGTGAAAATTCTTACAGTGTATGGATTCTAATTTGTCAGTTCAGCTTTTGAACAATTAATCACCTCCCTTCAAGCTTGGCCTTGAGCTTGATAGTTTATCCAGCTTTTCATTCGTATCATGGTACATCTCTCCAGTTCTATTCTGCCAGTTTGTCCCCAAAGGCTATTGGGATGTTGCCAAATAAGCAATTATTAACTCAATTTTAATTTTTAATTTTTTTTCATCCTAGAAGTTATCTTGTTGTTTGCTTTTTAATTCTTTATTTCAGATGGATACCTGGGGACTGGATACTTCCCCATGAGAACCGAGTCATAGAAGACACAAGATACCCCAGCCTTTTCCACGTCATTTTGAACTATCTTGCCAGCCCTGTTCAGCAGGGGACCTTCATCTTCCAAATACTTCCAATGAATTTCTGACCACAAAAAATAGCAAATAAAAATGAAGAAATTAATGAAACATACAGATTGTTGGCACTTCAGGCTTAAGAATTTGTGTATGGATTTTTTTTTTCCCTCCTTGCGCAAAATAAAGATTTCTCATTGTCTATCTTCGAAACACCAGATATTTATAATTTCATATTTTAAATATTGCACCTTTGGGGTTTTTTTCAGTAGTAGTCATGTAATGTGATCATAGAACAATAAGTAACGACATGGCAAATCAGAAGGTTTTATTGTTAGACCAGAGCTTTTTACTGCAATGTAATTATATGTATTATTTCACTGAAATCTTCTGCTTCACAAGACATGTAACTACATTGAATTCCTTTTCATATAATGAAAAATCAAACAAAACAGAATAACAACAAAAAGCAATTCAAACAATAACCCCCTCTTAAATTCTTCAGAATATTTGGAACAGAATTAAAAAGTAACATGCCTGAATCAAGACATTAAAAGACATAACATCTTTTGTAGTCAAAGATATATTTTCCTTGTAATTCTTATGACTTTAAGCTAAGAATGTCAACTCTCTAAACTAACTGAATAATTGTAAATGAATTTATGCATGGAACTGTAAAAAACAATCTCCCTTTATTGTGGAAATGGGCATTAGAATTTGCCAAAAAGGAAAGGCTTATGAGTTGAAATTCTGTGAATAGAAATTCAGGATTTTTAAAATTATAATTATATAAGCTATCTCTTAGTCTGAGCAGTATATGTCTTCAAGGATAAATAATTTATTAGGTCCTAATAATTTTGCAATCTTTTGAGATAAAACTGTCTTTTAAAAGCTGATTCTTATTGCTAAAAAAGTTTTAAAAAATCATAACAAGTTAAGCTATTAAAAGTGATGAGATACTTTTCCCATGTTATATAGATGAAAACAGGGTTTTTTATGTTGTATGTGTATCATGAAAGATAATACATTATCAGAAGCTAAATGAAGGGCACATACTGCAATAAAAATGTTAAATTAGCAACTCCTCTACTTCTTATATTTTCTTGTTTGTTTCCTCTCAATTATTCAGTAGATTTTTTTAAATTCTTATTATTTTTTTTCTTGATTCTACATAACCTTTTTAACATCCAGCCAGCTTATATAGCTTGTCTGTTCACAGAGCAGTTTGTGATTACATATATCATCTGTCATCCTCTAATATGGAAACATTAAATGGCCTTTAAAATACATAGGCAGCAAGTAAGGTTTTTATGCTTCATCAGTGGTGGATGTTGCACTGATTTTATCAGTACGAAGTAGAGCATAAGAGCAAAAAAGATTGAAAATTAAGTCAGAACTTTGAAGCAATGGAGGTAGAAAACAAGAAACTCAGCAGTTATAAATGGAAGAACAAAAAGAAAAATTACTTTTGAGTAAGAAACTACACAACCCCTCCACATACAGACCAGACATTCAAGAACAAGCAAAATGAAATTACAGTTGTAAGAGTTCACTTTGTGGATTATCTGTTTGATCTGTTGCAAGCTGAGTGGAGGAGAGGAGAGGAGAGGAGAGGAGAGGAGAGGAGAGGAGAGGAGAGGAGAGGAGAGGAGAGGAGAGGAGAGGAGAGGAGAGGAGAGGAGAGGAGAGGAGAGGAGAGGAGAGGAGAGGAGAGGAGAGGAGAGGAGAGGAGAGGAGAGGAGAGGAGAGGAGAGGAGAGATGTACAGCAATCCTATAGCCCAGCCGCCTGACCTGTTCAGAGCTGACTAAAAGTTGAAGTACATTCTTAAGAGAATTGTCCAAATGCCTCATAAAGACTGACACCGTTGGTGCATTGACTACTTCTCTAGGAGGCTTGTCACAGTGTTTGGCCACCCTCTTAGCAAAGAAATACTTTCTGATATCCAGTCTGTTCCTCCCCTGGAATAGCTTTGAACCATTCTCATGTATTCTAGCACTGGATACCAGGAAAAGGAGATCAGCACCTTCCTCTCCATCTCCTGAGGAAGCTGTAAAGAGCTGTAGGAGCTGCGAGGTCACCCCTCAGCCTCCCCCTCTAGAGAGCCCCATAGATTATTCCTCAGCCACTCTCCACAGGACATCCCTTCCAGACCTTTCCCCAGTTTTGTTGCCCTCCCCTGGGCACAATCAAGCACCTTCACATCCATGTAAAATTCTGGGGTTCAGAGCTGCACACAGCACTCCAGGTGAGGCTGCACTGATGTTGAATACAGCAGGATAATCACCTCTTTGGGCCAAGTGGTTACGATGTTTTTGATGCATCCCAGGATGTGGTCTTCCCTTCTGGCTTCCAGGGCACACTGCTAGTTCCTATTGAGCCGCTGTCGACCAGTACAATCATTTATTCTCAAACAATGTCTGTTCTATGATCAGGTAGGTACTCATTCAGCACAGCTTCATGGACTAACAGCCAGCAAATGCTATGATGTGGGGGTTTCCGAAGTAGAGATGGGCTAAACTCTGTCACATACTGCCAGATGGACATACATGAATATAGTCGTATGTGTCCAAATGATTTGATCTGCTGCTGTATATATTTTAAAAGGTGCCTTTTTTTACAAATAAAACCAGAAAATAGTCAGACTTTCTTTGGAAATATTTTCTTCCCAAATAGAATGATAGAAACAGAAATCTTGACGTTGAATTCTTTACTGGGGTTTTATTTTCTGCCACAGGTGTTGTTGGAAAAATCACTCAGAACTAATACAATGAAACCCACTGTAAGTACTTTTTTTGAATAAGCATTATGTAGTTGCAATGGTTTATTGAAGTGTTTGGTCAAACGTCCACCAGATGTCAGTACATACTTGCACAATCACACAGGTTGTGGAACAGGGATGTTTGACTAATCTGATACATCATCCAGAAGTGCAGTGTTGCGTATCACTGATGCTGCTGCTGCTGCTGCTGCAAAAAAGTGCAAATTAGTGCAATTTTAGAAATCCTTATACATTCTAAATGACAGAAAAAAATAGAATTTTGATTCTGATTTTTTCTATATCAAGCACTGTTGTTACTAGCTAGTTACAACTGCTCTGAGATTTCATTTATGAAAACAGAAACTATGTGGCAGAGAACTGCCCTGTAGATATTGTAGCCATTCATATTCTTAAATATGAGAGATTAGGAAAGAAAGAAAGAGCTAGACTTCTTGAATCGTAACAAATGAAGACTAAGGAATAATTTTATGGTTGCCTTCAAATATCTATACTGTCTTATAGTGGGGATGAACCAGACTTTTCTTGGGCAAGTACAGCTATAAGGTATAAGACAATAAATACCAGTTGCAATAAGGGAATTCATGATTTGTCAAAAAAAACCTCATAATCCACAACTGGGTCACACAATGCTTGTTGAATCTGTCTTCAAATATTAAAAAATCAGTCAAAGAAGATAATAAGCGAGTTCATCAAACTTTGAAATTAGATCCAGCTTCAAAGTTGGTTTGACAGGTGAGCTCCAGAGGTCCTCTCCAATCTAAATTATCTTCTGGTTTTATTTCAGTAGTATTTCAGAAGCAGGAAACCTAAAGATATATAAAACCTCATTAGGCTTCAGTCTGTTGTCAGATTTTTTCTTTTTTTAAGTTAGTTTATGGAAATCAGGAAATCAGCCTCCTGACTACAACAATCAGCTACATCTTTCCTATCATGTGGTTGGCAGCTGTACTGAGATGCCTCAGTGATTTTCTGTATTTTTTACATGAAGCATCTCCACATATCTCCATTCATGGTCATGAAAACTCTTCTCGACAGTTTAGTTTTTGAATGTCATAATTTGGTTTTGTATCATTATAAATCTGACAAGTTTGTTTTATTTCCTGACACAGTATTAAATACTTCATGTAAGTCCAGTGATTTTTGATGACAGTTTAAGCTAGAAAGTGTTTCAGGACATAGTTTGCATTTTTTGAAGAGTTTAATAGTATGAATTGCAACATCACCAAAATAGAAAAAAAAGGGGAGCTAAAGTTAATATCTAACTTAAAGAAACAGGTATTTTCTGAGTTCAATAAGAACAATTTTAAAAATAATTTTAATGAGAATTACTCTCATTATTCAAATATACTCTCAGTAATTAAATTTTTTTTTCTGAAAATCTATGGACATATTACAGAATAATTGCATTACCTTTCAATTTTTCTGCAAAGCTTCTCTTAAAAATTCTTCAGATGCAACTTAAAATTTTCAATGCACAATTACTTTCTCATAATCCTGCAAATTATTTGAATTATAGATGCCTGTTATCCTCAACAATCTTACAATACCTAACATACAAACATATTACTTATCATGGCTTTAAAACAGTGGTGCTTGTCCCAAGAAGTTTGATAACAACATTTACCTTGGTTACTGCATGGTACTACAAGTGCCGAGGTTGGGTGCTGGACCCCTGTATGAGCCATTCACTTAAGAGCTGGGCTTGATGATCCTTGTGCGTCCCTTCCAACTCAGAATGTTGTCTGATTGTAATATTCTTATTGCTTTCACTTTGCCTTATGTTTATTTTCATAAATGAATGTTTCATGCTGTATTTAAAATAATACTGCTATTTTACTCACAAGATTAATCAAAACCTTAACCTAAAACCTAGAACACAACCCCTAACTGAAATGTAGAAGAAACCTAAAGTATTTTCTTCTAGCAAAAAAAATGGAAATTGTGTTTTATATATAATTTCTGAAATAATAATATAATTTGCTTGATTTCTTTTTTTCTGATAGTGATCCCTAAAGGCACAAAGCGATGTCCAGAGGCCTAAGGCTGCTCAGAACAGCAGTAAAATGTTTAATAATGGCTGACAAAAGAGTGTGTTGTACTGCAGGGATATATGGATATAGCATCTAAAGGCTTTTGTTGGCAACCCTTAGGCAAAAATTAGAGGCGTGAGGACAGTGTCCTGACAAAACCAGAATCTACTTCCCCACAGAGATGGGTCACCATGGTGCTGTATAAGATGAGAGCCATTTTACCTCATTTATCATGTTATTCTCTTTCTCAGTATTCCAGTTAATGCCTGTTGAATTGTCAGCAGACAAAAGAATCATGCTTGGGTATTCATATTTTATGGTTTGGAGATAGAAAGTGTTAAGGAGGTTTTTTGTTTGATTTTCTGAAGTTTTTTGGGGGTTATTTTCATTTTTTGGTTGCTATTGTTGTTCTTGTTTTTTTAACTGCTCCACAGTTTTTCATTGTTTTCAGCATCAGGATTATTGAAATCCCACATGATTACAGTTCAGGGCACTTCACCATCTCTGATTATCTGCATAAACAATTCAGAGTCTACTTCCTCGTTTCACCCTGAAGATACAGCAGTTTATGTTTGAAATAGTTTGTATTTTATTTCACCTTTTATGTCAGACCAATTTGCCTTTAGAATTTATAAGAGCATTCTGCCACATAATAATACTCTTATTATTTTATAAATACCATCACATCGACAATATATTTATTTTCTACCAAAAGGGAATTTCTCTGAAGAATTTTACAGCAATTGCAAATACAAATGTCTAAAGAGTGAAGTACAGTTTAGGACAAAGGAATATTACTTGTTTTTCAGGGATATCTTGTACCACACAGGTACATTTTTTGTCTTTACGTGTAATTAAAAAGAAATATGTACATTTCTTAGTGCTCAAGTGAGATAAATTACACAATCTAGTCAAAATATTAA
The DNA here is from genome assembly GCF_036417665.1 of Passer domesticus. Lineage (NCBI taxonomy): Eukaryota > Metazoa > Chordata > Aves > Passeriformes > Passeridae > Passer > Passer domesticus. The sequence goes on along the minus strand of NC_087475.1, from coordinate 53,287,096 downwards.
AATTTGATAACTTCATTATGAGCATAAATAGGTGAAAGATAAATGAGCCTACACAGTTATGATAGTAGATTATAATATGAATACTTTCAGAGCCACATTTTGGTAACTCTCAGTTTTCTTTCCTATAATATAAGAATGGGAAAATGTGTCTGCATGCTGAAGAAAAAAGAGGCATTTTTTATTGGCATGGCATTTAATGTCATTTGGTGTAAAAATAAAACATATCACTGCTTTCTGACTGCTGAAACTGGTGACTAAGTAATGGGAGGGCTTGACAGCTCAAGTGAGAAAATATGCTTACGCTTTTGGACAGTATGGGGGAAAAATATATTGTTTCACAAACATTCTGTCCTTATTAGGATTCCAGCTGTATAACAGCCTATTAACAGGAATATTTGCTTGCAAACCAAAATATCATATTTCTGGTCCTCCGGGCAAAGAGACTGTAACAGCAACCAAAGTTAAGGCCTTCCCAAACACCACTGTGTCCTCCAAAACATCCTTGGGTGCTTTAATTTGTTTGTTCTGGTTTCCTTCAGACTCCATAATATCAAGAATTAATCAAAACCTGGTAATCATTAAGCATAATGAGAGGTCACTTACTGATGCTAGTACCAACCTGTCAAAAGAACATTTTAACAAGCACAGGTTTCATTTCCATTTCTAGATCTATGGTAACAGCTACAAGACAGTGCTCATTTACTGTTTCTCATTGAAGTGATTTTATAACCACTGTTGTATTCTGCATTTTGTGTTAAAAGAATCGCAGAGTGGAGAGGATTAAGTAAGAGAATTGAATAATAGTCATTCTGTATGAAAAAGGGAGAAAGAAAATCATGTGCAATTACTGGAAATAAAAATAGGATTTAATATTGCCAGACTGGATATAACCATAAATAGTTTAAAAAAAATTAAGCAAAGAATGGAAAAAAGGCTAAAATAAAATGTGTATGATAAAAGAATATCTTTCTTTACAGATAAAATGCAACACAAATTCAAGCTTCACAAGGATATATGTACATAAAGACATCTGAGTTCTCATGTAGAACTCAATTCAATTGGCACATTACACAAATGTAGGAGTACTTTTCACAGGGATCTGGGAACACTTTAACCTGGGAGAAAAAAAGCAGAAATATTATTGCAAAACAACAATCAAAAGCTATTGAATTTTTTTCATAGAATGCAAAAAACTACTTGTGCTCTATAGTCCTTTACTGCCACTCCTGTAACTGTGATCCTTATTGATGAGGTTCATACTGCTCCTGGCTGCATCTCTAGTGCCTGGACAAAACTTTAGCAGTGAATCATAGTCAGAAGACTGTATGAAGCTTGGTATTCTCTCAATGAAATCCCTGAAACATGCCCCTGGTAAGTAGCACACCTCTTACACATCAGGGTAGCAAGCAAGTGTAGGCACACAGTTTGTGGTAATTGGGAGAGGGGCTGCAGACAAATCTTATCCCTAATGGGCTACAGCTGTGAAAAGCAGGTGACCAGTATTGAAAGCAATGAAATATGGAGTGCCCAGATGCACTGAGCCTCATCCCCAATGGGTACAGCTGTACAGGGCAGGTGAGCAGCATTGAAGGTAATGAGACACGGAGTGCCCGGGTGCACTGACCAACCACCAAAGGGAACAGAGGGCACACAGAGGTAAAGCATGTAAGATAAAGGAGATAAAATGTTGGGCTAAAGAACAGGAAGGGGAGCTGTTTGAAGCCTTCTGGTGTGGTGGGATGTTTTCTTGTATGGGTTGAAGCTTTTTGAAATTGTGTAGTGATACTTTGTGTATCATGGTCATCTCAACTGTGACACGTGCTATGGCAAATGCTGAGACAAGTGGGTGCCACTGCACCTCTCAGAAGACAGTTGCCTGCTACTGTCATTCTAATAATAAAGCTAAAATAGAGCTACTTATATGTTTATATAACTCCACTGATTAGTGGTTTCATTGATTATGAACCTAGTGCCAGTTCCCACACCACCAGTCCTCACACACTTACCTAGTGAATATCTTGCCTACTAACACTTTTCTTTTTTTCTCTACATGGAAACCATGGTTGTCACTTACCAAATTTTCATCTAACAAATCGTCTGCTTTCTTGAACTGTAAAAATATTTGATGTTGTGTAACAAGCAAAGGCTAATGAGAAATGAAAACCTAAAAGAAATAGTAATAACTTGCAATGAATAATAACAAAGAGTTTTCAATGTAGTTTTTCACAGGCATCATTCTTCCTCTGAACAACTGTGTTGAGACAGATCTAAAGAATCTGATAAGTGCATGAACTTGGAGAGCTCACATACAGGGACATTATTTCAAAGTAATGTATGCATACTGGTTTAAAAAGAAAACTGTATTTTAGAATATCGGGTGAGAAGAGAGTAAAACTTAAGATTATAATAACAATAGCATCAACAGCAATAAAAATAGTGATAATAATTCCCAGTTATTTATGATACAGTGAGTATTAAACTGAACTTGAAAAAAATTCCTTGAAATGAGCTTTCACAGCCAACAGAGTCTCCTGTGGGAAATGAAGTGCGTTATTTTTCTTGAACATTTAAAACTAAATCAGGCAAAACGCTATTGAAAACTTGACAAGGGGTAATTATGAATCACCAGACTGATGAACCATTTGACATAATACATCTTCTCCTCTAGTTAAATTATATTATTCTGTTACTTAAATTATGTTCCTTCTCATTTCTAAGCAGAAATTTTTCTTGTAATGAGTGTTTTATTCACAATGAAGATGCCAATCATTTGTGTTTGAAATGGCAGCTTTTCTTATGAAGTCACATTTTTTCATTTATGTATTTGGACTTGACTGAAAATACCTTTTATCAATCTATTCATTCTGTAAGGCTCAGCAGACATGAATTTACAGTGCTGTATCATGCATGTATTTAATAGAAGTCACCGTTAAGTATACTATTTGACCGTCATACCTGCATTGCAAGCAAAGTGTTCAATATTTGTCAGTTTAAAGGAGAATTACAAAATAAATATTTATTTTTGTTTGTCCTTTTTTACATTTTAGTAAATCAACAAACAGGCATTAACTATTTGTATGATTTGGAGATAATACTAAGTCATAAAATCAATATAGCTGTGATCTGGTTTTATTCTCACAAAATCTTTATAATATACTATTAATATTTTTTTAAGAAAGATTCAGATTTCAGTAAAGCAGCAAAAGTTCCTCAGAACTTTTAATACATTGAGAACAATAAATAACTGTTGCTTCACTCCAGCCAAAAACTGAGCTCAAATTTTTGATTTTTCATTGCGTAGATAACTTCCAAAACATGAAGTCAACTGAATAAATTAAATCTTTCTGGATGAGGATGCATCTTCATAGAGTTAAAATATTTTCAAAGCATATTCTACATTTAAATGAATGCCTCTTTGTCATTTTAGATTTGTCTAATCTACTTTAGGATAAGAGGACTCTATTTAGTCTGCATGACTATAAAAACCAAATAAACTAATAAGTTCATTAATTTATATTGAAAGTGGCTGAAATTTAGTGAGAAAGCAGAAAACGAATGGTCAGATACAAAAATGTTCTTCCTGTGTTTTTTCATAAATCTGGAACATGTATCAGGAGATTAGCCTTGGGATAACAGGCAAAAAGGAACTTAAAGAGGTTTCTGGTCCAACCTCCTGGTAACTGCAGGTCAGCTGTGAGGTTACATCAGGTTTCTCAGGCCTCTATTTAGTCACCCCTAGGAATCCTTCAAGGCTGGATACTGCACAATATTTCTGGGCAATTTATTCCATTGGGAATGAAGAAAAAATGCTCCTCATATCCAGTGTAAACCTGTCTCACTCAGATATATGCCCGTCATCCTAGATATTCCTCTCATACACTGCTGTGAAGAGCCTGGCTCCATCCTCTCAGTAACCTCCCTCTAGGTAATGTCAGGAATTCTGTGACATCCTGCCACTGAGTCTCTTCTCTGAGCTGAACCAGCTTCTCTCTCACAGAATCATCTCACAGGTGAGTTTCTCACCCTGGCCAATCTGCTCTCTATCTGATAAAATTGCTTCATTTTGCCAGTGTCTTTCCTGGAATGGGGGGTCCAAAATTAGTCATGATTTTCTAAATGTGGTCTGTATGCTGAACACAGGAAATAAGCCCCTCCTGTTATCTGCTACCTAGGCTTCTGCTAATATGATCCTGGAGGCTGTGGGCTACCTCTGCAGCCATGCCACATTGCTGGCTAACATTCAGTCACTGCCTGCCAAGGATTCCCAAAAGCCTTTTCCACAAGGTGGATCACTGGCCTTTCCCCAGCCTGTATTGATGTCAGGGGATCTTCTTTCCCAGGGATGGGACTTTGCTTCTGTGCTTGTTGAATTTCATTAATTTCTCCCTCCTGTCTGTCCTGAAAGACAGCCCTGCCCTGAAGCATATGCATCCTCCCAAGATTCATGTCACATGCAGCCTTGCTGATAGCACACCGTCATCCCCCCCAGATCACTGATAGAGATGCTGAACAGGACAGGCCCTAGCACATATTTCTGCACCATCCTCTGATTACTGCATCCTAGCAGAGTGCAAACCATTAATGATTATCTGCTCAGCTGAATCATTTAGCCAGGTCTTTCTGAGCTTTCCCATCTATGCTATAACATCCTAGACATTGTGGGAGACTGTGTTCACAGGCTTGCCTTTCAAATTACATCTTCTCCACTCCCTTCACCCACAAATTCAGTCATTTTGTCTTTAGAAGCAATCAGGTCATTCAGATTTATCTTTGGCAAATCCCTACAAATTGCTCCCAGTCATTTCCTCCTTTGTTGCCACAAAGTGTTTTTGAAGAGGTTTCACTCAAAGATTTTTCTAGGAAACAAAGTGAAGCTACAGAGAGCAGTGGTTTTCTATGTCTCTAAGATATCCCATATCTACATCTAATCTAGCAACTTTTACAGCCAAGGCCTAGAAACAGAAATTCCAGGTGATTGTTTACTTTGCATTGCATTAGGAGACAAACTGCTCTCCAGAGCTTTCTTTTACTCCCTGTTGAATAGAAAAGGACCTTATGTTTTCTGTCTAAGGCAGCTGGCGTGGGATGCAGTCCATAGACTGTCAAAAGTAAAACTGCACTTGTCTCCCTGATTATACCAAATGAAAATTCAAGAAATCAGTATGGTTCTTCTCATGTAGGGGTATTGTGACATATAAGATGCCCTAGGGTACATGGCTATTCATAACCACGTATAAGGCAGGATTTATTTTTGTGTTTGTATCACTCTCACATGGCAGTTGATGGCCAAGATACCCCAGGGCATCTCAAATAATAATAAACAACAGTCTAGAAAATGAAAGGGATCAAAAATTAAAGGATCCAGAGAGCCATTAGTATAATCTAAAATGGATAATTCTGTATGCAGACAGTGGTATTTAAATTTCTAAAATCTGAGGATCCTTTTTCACTCTGATTTTCTCATATCAAAGTCAAAGCAGATGTATCTCAACTATAGAAATCCTAAGGGCCATTAATATCTTACATCAACCCTCAACGCTTCTGACCATGACCATCACTGAAAATAATTGAGAGAGTATTGTCCAGATATTTGAACTCTCTCAGGCTTGGTGCTGTGACCACTTCCCTTGGGAGCCTGTTCAGCCACCCTCTGGGTGAAGAACTTTGTCCTACTCTACAACCTAAACCTCCCCTGACACAACTTCAGGCCATTACCTCAAATTCTGCCGCTGGTAACCAGAGAGAAGAGATCAGTGCCTGCCCCACCTCTTCCCCTCACGAGAAAGTCGCAGACTGCAATGAGGTCACCCCTCAGTCTCCTCCAGGCTGAACAGACCAAGAGACCTCAGCCACTCCTCATATGGCTTTCCCTCAAGGCCCTTCACCATCTCTGTTTTGTCTTGGATGCTCTCTAATAGCTTAATATCTTATTCTGAAAGCCAAAACTGCCCCAGCACTTGAGGTGAGGCTGCCCCAGTGCAGAGCAGAGGGGACAATCCCCTCCCTTGCCTGGCTGGCAATGCTGTCCCTGATGCCCTCCAGGACATGTTTGCCCCTCCAGGTTTTGTAGCAATTTACATTTGGTTACTAAAGAACTGGACTCACTTAAGACTCACAAACAGGTAGAGCAACCTTCAGATCATTAACCAAAATAATGCTGCTCTTAAACTAAAAAAGGAATTTTCTCTTTAATTTTGGTGGTTTACTGTAGGGTTTTTTTTTTGTTGTTGTTGTTGGTTTTGATTGTTTTTTTAAAATAATGCTTTTGTGTAGTCTAAATTGTTGAGTTGTTAAGAAGTTTTTGTAACAAGCAAAAAATATTTCAGAAGATAGTGTGATATTAAAAAGTCATAAAATGCAGATATGAGTACGTGTGTTCCCGAGCTGTTATTGCTCTCCTAGAGAAGGTGGATATGAGCATTTTTATTTTTTTTTAAGATTTGGAAAATGATTTAACAACATATTTTCCAGCTTATTGTAGACAGCAAAATCAATTAATCATAAGACATCCTGAACAGAAGAGATTTATGTATCAGCATTTCTTGGGCTATGGTGGCCTAGAATATGAGCTGGTATGACTGATGTGGAAGAAAACTTGCTATCAGAACAGTATCAATCTTTATGAATTTAGCTCTACATCATGCAATATATCAGTATATTCTGAATCTTAGCTTGAGCAAGCCTAAGTCACACTTCATATCTATGACAAAAGTATGGAAGGTTGCTCCTCTATATTCCAAATTTCCCTGAAGCAGTTAATAAGCATGCTGGATAGACCCCTTACCACAAGACTTGAAGAGAACAAGGTATGATGGGGTGAAATGTAAAATTGTTCTACAATGACTAATGAAAAGACTGGAGACAAATTTGTAGGAGTAGATAGGAAGCTTCATTTTGAAAGAAATTCATCAATGGAATCCCCCGAGGATGTTTGGGTGCTGAGTATGGGCATATCTGGCAAAATATGCATTTTATAAGTAATGATCTGGAAAATGACTGCTAAAGATAAAATTTATATATTTTGTCAAAGGCTAAAGAGTTACTGAAGGCTGTTATACTATGGATTTATCAGAAAATTAAATGGAGACACAACACTGTGAATATAATTCCCACAAAATTCACATTAAAAATATAATCCAGCTTTCTTGAACATATTTGAGGAGCTCTAAATGGGGCTTTAAGACTGAAAAAAAAATTACTTTATCAAAGTAAAAAAAGAAAACAAAATATATTAATATGTCTATGTTGATACATAATAAAGTGCATGCAGTTCTGACCCTCTACCTTGAATAGAATCCAGAAGGTATGAAAAGATATGAAAGAGTATAAAGACTAGCAAAGATGAAAACTGACTTGGAAATGCTTCTGTGAAAACAGCAATTAAAGTAGAACTCTTAACCCTGAAAAATAACAACAATTGTGGAATCCATAAAAGCCTAAACAAAATGTTGCAATTCATTTTCTGGTTAAAAAAAAGATGAGTTTCTATCGAGCAGAATAAAAGTCCCTTATTATAAACCCTGTATGGCCTGGTATTCATTTGGGATTTATTTTAGCAGTATGGTACAGCATAGTCACACCAAACATTTGTTGCTTTCATAAAGCTGGTTTCTTAGGGAAAAAAAATAATTGCCTTCCATACTGCTGCATTGTATAGGTATGTACTTACGTACAACATAAAACTGATAAGAATTAATTTGGTAAGTAATAAAGGCTGAGGGAAGTTCTTCACGCCTTCTTTGCCTCATTCTTACTAGCAAGACCAGTTGTTTACTGGGCACCCAGACCTCTGAGCTAGAAGACAGGGATGGGGCAGAATGGAGCTCCCAACACAAATTTCAGTGGTGTTGTTGATCTGGAGGGTAAGAAGGCTCTGCAGAGGGATCTGGACAGGTTGGATCTCTGGGCTGAGGCAATGATATGAGGCTGAACATGACAAACTGCAGGATCCTGCTCTAGGGCCCAAGAAACTCAATGCTATGGACATAGGAATGTGTGGCTGGAAGTGGTTGACTCACCATCCCTGGAGGTATTTAAAAGACTTATGGGTGTGGCACAAGTCTAGTGCCACATGTGGACATGGTTTAGTGGTGGTTTTGGTCAATCGTTTGACTTGATCTTAAAGGTCTTTCCAAGCTAAACAATTCTTTGATTTTATGTGGCAAGGTCAGCTGCAGATCTAAGAAAATCACAACAACACAGAAGGAACAAATTAATAACAGAATAGTCTAAAATTTTTCTTCTGTACTATTTAGGTATGTGTCTTACACACACTTCATTTCATATTTCTATCACGTGAGATTCACCACTGACATAGATATATTACATTGCATGCAAGAGATTTATGAGGGGCACAAGAGAGCTGCTTTCTGACACAAAAATAAGGGGAGCATAAGTCTCTCTTACTAAAATGTCCACCAAAGCTATTCTCATGCTGAAAACATAAAACAAAGTCTGATATATTTTTTTGTCACTGAAAGTACTTTTAGAAGCTGTGAGTCACTATCCTTCACTTGCAAAAAAAATTTGTCTTCATTTCACATAGCTTCTATTTAATGTGTTTCTTACAGAAAACTCACTCTACAAATGAAATAATAATTTTAATAATTTTAATAATTCCTTAAAAATCTCTTCAAAATTGGAAAAGAAGTTGGACTCAAACTTTTTTAAAAAACAGTATGTGTTTCTTTTTTTCATAACAAATTGGCTTTTAACATGGATGTTTTTCTTCTGGATTCTTTACAATACCTTTAACAGAAATACTACTACAAAGCAGACCTCACAAGATATCTCAATAATGATAACAAAACCAAATTCTGATCGAATTAATTCATGTTTTACTTGTTTGAGAAAAAGTATGTAGGAGATGATTTCTTAGAACATTTATTAAGTATTCTACTAATTTGTGATAGGTCTGTATCTCTGTGTTCTCACTGTAATTATTTTTGAAAACTTAATATCTTTTTCGTTTCCTTTAGAAAGTACAGTCTTAAACAGCTCACTGAAGAAAGGACCTCTAGTATACCATACTATCACAACAAAAAAATATTACTGTGCTAAATTTGCTAAAGACCAAAATGCAAATTAAAACACCTAAAAACTTGTTATCTTCTGGATGTCTCTATTAAATAAAACAAGACAAAACAACACAATCTTCTGATAACTTTGTATTTAAAAAACACATTTGCATATTGTTTAATAGTGTCACATAATTGTATTTTCCTATCTCTGATATTGAAATTTACTTAATATTCTTTCAAAACCACACAAAATCATACTGTAAGGTGGTGAATTCCACTTCAGCTAGGTAATCCTGCAATTTACATCAGTCAAGTTCTATCTATTTCTCTCTTTTGTTTAGTGGTGCTTTGGGGTTTTGTTGTTTAGTTTTCCACTCCCCCCCCACCCCCACCCCCACCCCCATCTTGTTATTTAAGACTACTGGTTTTTTGTAATTAAAATTGGTTGTGTTGACACAGTGAAAAAAAGCTTATACTTTTTCAAGTAATAACATAAATTGTTCAAGTAGTTATTAGTATTTCTATATTTCTGAGAAATCCAAGACACCCAAGGCTCTGAAAGCAATTTAATAATTTAATAGTAACATTTAATGTACTGCTCTGGCATTCTTTAAAATGAATCTATTTCCTACACAATTGCAAATTCTGATGACTCTACAGATTGTTTAACAGTATCTGTAAAGAAAAAGCTGGATCTAAAGTAGGAGCTGCTGTTTTGTAGCCCTTTGAATAATTACTAGAAAATGTATGAACCTTTTAACAATATAGTAGTACAGTTCACAAGACAATCCATGTCTTTGTAACTAAAGGCACGCTGGATAAATCCCTAGTCCTCCAGCTAGAAAATAATAGAATTTCTTGTGTCTGCAGCCATCAGTTAAGGTCTATCAGGGTGGACTGGTTTTATTCAACTACAAAGAACTTTCCCAGAGAATCTCTGTACCCTCAGGGGCAATCATCACTTCTCCAGTAGTTTTTCAGTTAAATGCTATGTCACAACTCACTAGGACAATATGCCAAAAAATGTAAATTACATATTCTAAAATGATATCTGAGAGCATGTAGGTTTTTTTTTAAGGGCGCATGGTTTGCTAATCTGCACAGTAAAGGGAATAATTTGGGGCTAATTTTTCCATTTTGTTTACATGGAAGGTGCCTGGGGAATGAAATTTTTTGAGAGCTGCAGTTGTGTTGTGTCTTAAAGATAATGTGATTTTTCATTAAAAATGACAGCTTAAGAGTAAATAACCATACACTGCAACTGACTGAGAAATGAGAGACCAAGAACAGACTCCAGATGTACATTATCCGATGGTATGGAAACCTACTGAATATTTTAAATTTTTTTTATGAAATATACAAGTACTAAGAAATAAAAAAATGTTATTTTCTTTAAACACTATGAAATGATATATAATTTCAATTAAATTATTTAGACTATTTTTATTATGTTGTGTTTTCCTTTACTTTTCCAATCTTTAAGTTTCATCCTACAGAAGTAGGGTATCAAAGCATCCTGAGACTAATTGATAGATTTCATAATTTATATCTGAAAATATTTACATTTTTGGGATTAATTCTTATTATTACAGAAAGCAACATTAAATTGCTCAATTGTGTCGGGAAAACTCAGCAAGAAAATCCCACAATGGTATATTATGAAAGTATATTTTATTTTTTAAATATGTTGTGTGAAATTTAGCAAACTTCTACATCACAAGATTAGACATTATTTAGTGTTTTAATTATGTCACCATTTCCTATGGCAATACTGTATTAAAATTTTAAATAACCAAAGGGGTTTTTTTCCCTTCTGTTTGCTTAAATAAACAGCCATCGGGAATTTCTACAAGATTCATCATTATCACTTTCACTTTGTGAAGTAAAATTATTATTCAGCACAGCAGGAGATGTAGAGCAGGAAAACTTCTGAAGGCTTCTCCTCAAAGAATGAAAAACATTCAGCATGCCTTGCAGTCACTTAATCAATTACGGTGCTAGCTACATTGCCAAATGCATTTTGAAAATAAAGAAATAGGCGCCTTAGAAAGATATAACAGAAAACTTAATGCTTGAACATGATCAGATTTCCTCTCCAACTGAAAAACCATACCTCAAACTGATAAATGTGAAAATTATAATGCTTATAATTTTAGATCAGCCTGACTATTATAGATAAAACCTCCAAAACTAGCTCACCACATAAAAAAGACCAAGACAACCCGCAGAATGATTGGAAAGTATGCATCAATATTTGCTTATCTGGAACTTTTGTGTACATATTTTGACTAAAAGAACTCTAGATAAGGACTGGAACTTATTGTGTATGTTAAATAAAATGAAAGCATTACATTGTAGCAGTAAGTTTATGCAAAAAAAATTGGAAAAGAGAGTGTCAAATACACGACAAATCTGAGTAATTTAAACTTTATTGTGCAACCATGAGATCTTTCTGAATTTTCTTAACCTATGCTTAGATTATACATAGATTCAAGGATATTTTATATGCAGTGTGTCAGATGTGTTTGTTTTTTTCCTAAGCGCCATAGTGAAATGGACAGCATGAATTGACTTGCACTCATGGAAGGAAAAAATCCAAGCTGCAACTGAAAATGCTCTGCAGCTCTTAACCATTTTGCTTGACACCTGCAGCTGCTTGGGATTTGCAGATCTGCAGGGAGCCTCTCAGAGATGTAAGGATCTTCTTCAGTGCTTTTCATTTGATCGTGAAAAAGAATCAGGCTGAACAGATATTGCCTGTGTATATTTAACAGACTCAACAGAAGCACTGCTTATTTTAAATGTGATGACAGAAGATTGTCTCACCCAGCTGGGGTATGCACATCCGAAGGGCAGATAACATATTCCCCTCAAAAACTGTCATTTCTGTCTTCACTGCTTTTATGGATAAAGGGTGGCAATCTATACATCTCTAAGGTAAACTTTTCTTTATTTGTTGAAATAATATCTTCAAATTGTTTGGGATATTAATTAGTATCCCTATGCAATATCCATTATTTATCTGTACTGATAAATGAAGTGAACCCAAGGGGCACACTCACAGTCTGGCAGATCAGAGTGGTTTTCAAACATATTTCTCAGGTAATCTCTAAAGTCAGATGATCAAACTACTGGACATTTGGCCCTGAGTCCTCTCAGAGCTGTGACATTCCTGGAACCCTAAGGCATAACTTTTTCAGTTTAAAACGTCTAAAATAATGTAACACATTTAATCCCTTCCTTGCTGCCTTCTTACTTCATTTCTGTCTGCTCATCTGCCTGTCTTTCTGTGCACCTGTCTTTCCTTCCATCTTTCTTGCTCTCCATATGTTTTTATTTCAATACTTCTTTCTTGTCTTTTTTTCTTTCTGTCTTCATCTGACTGTCTGTTACCCTTTCTTCTCTTCTTCATTTTCTCGAGCCAGTTGCTTTTCCTTACCTTCCTTCTGCACAGCACTCTTACTTGAGAGGTAAATAATGTATTTAGTATCTTGAGGCAGTTTCTTAATACAAGTTGATTTGTTTCTTTTCTCAATGACTTTTCTTAATGCGTTTCTAGGAAATCGTGGGTAATAATGTAGAGACAAAAGTGCCTACACCAGGTTGAACTTCTTTTTACTGATTTTAGAGAATAATTTTTGGTGTGAACTATGTCCTGAAAGTCATATTTTTGTGATTTGTTTTGTCTTGAAGAAAACATGGATGATGGATTGACATAATCAAGAAAGACAATTATAATGATGGAATTTGACAGTGAGTATATGTCTAAGTTATCCCACCTTATTTCCTGTAAGCAGAATGTGATGTTGTCATCTGGAGCATGCTATTACACTGCAATTCTAGTTTTTCTTCCATGGAATCTGGAATAGGGGAAAGAGAAATGGATAAAGAAGATGTGGAGTCAGGACTGTACCAGCCAATGGAAACACTTAATCCCAAGAACCTGGAATTCCCGTGTTGGTTTGGTATTTTTTTGTACTTCACAGTGAATTTAATGTACAAAACAGATTTACAAAAACTACGTTGTTTTTTTTTTTTTTTTCCTTCCTACCAATGAAATATTTGCTAGCAAATATCAAACTTCTGCCAGAGGTAAGTATCTGAGATTTCAGCAAACACTAGAGGACCCAGAAATAAGGATAAACACCATTCCAACATTTCTGGCTAAGCAGTGAGGTTTTCTGAATTATTTGATTTGTCTCCTAACATATCCCACAGGTAAAGTAGGGCTCAGGCATCTCAGCAGGAAAGATAGTGTAATATATTCACCCTGGATCATTAAAACTTTGAAACAGTGTATTCTTTTACCCACTCTTGGTCAGGGATTAGAAAATGTATTATCACTTCTGCAGATTCCAAGCACTGTAGCTACTGTTCTATTCATACCTTGAAGCTTTCTGTCCCTGAGGATACCTTCTTTACGGAAACTATTGATTTTTTCCTTCTGATGTACAGTCACTCACAAAGTATTCCAGTCTTCTGTTTGCCTGCATGACTTTTATGGAGGGAACCATTGATTTTATTTTTTTTTGTAATAGGTTTTTAAAATAGTTCTTTTAAAAGTTACCTTTCTTCCTCTTCTGTGTCAGTAAAAAGAAGAAAAGTAAAGAATATAGAAAGGAACTGTGTTGTCATTGAATTTATGATGCATGTGGGATCCATATATACAGACTTTATAAAGCTGTTACACAAATTGGCTGCAGTTCTCTGGAAAACAGACTATTTTGTGAGGGAAATATTCTCTATAAATAAAACTCAAGTTAATAATTTGCAGACATTCTTTTAATTATATTTGTTTATCTTGTAGGCTTTGTAATGGTATAAATAAAAAATCCTTTGTATAGTTAGGACTTGCTCCCTATAAATTTCTCTAAGTGAAGTTTTACATCAAGATTCTTGTTAGATAAAAATCAGAACTGTAACCTTGTGTAAAATTTTAAGTCAGGCAAAACACAATCTTTTTTTTCTTGTGGGATTTTTTCCCAACACTCTAAAATGCCTCTTTAGAACCAGTGATAATACATTTGTTCTATTGATTTAATTCTCTCCTGACATGGATTAGCATCTTCCGATAAGAGCTCACATGTACACCCTCTTTTGTGTACCAAAATAAATATAAGATTTTATGTAATGATTTATTAGTTGCTTTCTTACTTACATGTGTGTGCGTTTACATGGATGACTTAAAGTGTACTAATTACTTTTGTAGATATATACAGACCTGATAGTTTAGCAATATTTTTGGTTATGAGTGAAGAGGAAGGATGGAAAGTCAGTTGTGTCATGTTTCAGAATCAAACTCCCAAGACTAATTAAATCAAGATCAAGATCCTTTTATGCTTATCTCTAAGAGTTTTTAAAAACAAAAAATAGAGGTTTTCTAGATACACATTTTCAGTATTAAAAAATTGTTAGTTATACATGGTAAATTTTTTGCCTAACCATTCCAAAATGCTTTAGTAAACTTTAAAACAAGTAAAAATATCACCATGAAGTAATATTTTTTTAGAAGAGTGCAATTTTAGTCAGATTATTTAGATGAATTATTGTGCTGCAGCAGATTAATTTACATTACAAGGCAATGACACCTAATACAACATTCACATAAAGTTGCCATGAACATTATTCTTATTTGGAATTTAATTCCTTATTCTGTTAATGACAATGAGAGTTTTCCATAATTTGCAGAGACATAAGAGTTTTAGTTGGCAGTTTGACCCACTGTTTGTTCATCCATTGGCTATGAATATGATCTGAATATTCTGTTACAGAGATGCATATGACTCACATAGTTTTCCAGTTTGTTTACAGAAACTGGTAAATGTTAGTATCTTCTGTCCATGCTACATTTTCAACTTTAATGCAAAAATGCAACTTACCTAGTTACACAGAATTGAGGAATTGTTCATACTTACCTGACACTTTTATATGAGAATAGAAATACAGAAATAGATTAGGAAATCCTTTAAAGTTCCTCCAAAAATAGGGTGAAATACTAATGCATTGATAATTTAAGTACAGATCTTTAGTCTGTTTAAAAAGTGCTTAACTTGCAAATCTAGTCAAAGGAAAGAGGTAGGTGTCTTTGATGGCATTTAATGGAAAAAACCTACCTTCCTGTTTGATTGGTACTTTTTTTTTTATCCTAGGTCACTTAGGGTCAAGTGAAATAGATTTTTATAATGGAAATTGAGTTAATTGCAAATTTTTAACCACATGAAGCACTATTTCAAGCCTTAAATATTCTAACTGAAACATTTATGAGATGTTGTAGTAGCAACAGTACAGTAAATGCTAGTTTTCTCCTGGAAGAAACAATTCGATTGGTATGGGTATGCAGTATTTTCTTTTTATTCAGGTTTTCTTTTTGTACTAATAATTCATCAAGGTTAAAATATATATAATTTTCCCCATTTGTTTCAATGAAATTGTACACAGCTTTGAATCTACTGGAGACATTTCTGTATTTTTGATGATTTTTCACTGCTTTTCAAATGACTTCAAAATAGGTTAATAATATCCTAAAAAGATATGAGTGAAAAAAGTGACTGAATTTGTTTTAAAAGCCATGAACTGTGGAAATTCATCTGGAAAAGACAGCTACCTGCACATTTTATAGAAGGAGGCTAAAGTAGTTTGCAAAAAGACAATCAGAAACTCTTAGTGAAATAAGTCTTACAGAGAAGTCTTCAAGCCATTAAGACAACAGTAATTTAACACAATTCAGAGTAGAAAGGCCCTGCTGTTCAAGTTATTGTCTATCTAAAGTTATTTTAAATTGTAGCCTGTGTGGACTGTAGCCTTCTTAAAGATCCTGAGTGCTAACACTCTGGGAGTTATTGGGAAAATGCACATTGCAAGAGATGCAGAAATAGCTATGCTTAACAAAAGTTGACAAATTAGAAAATCATATTATTGAAAAATGAAAAGAAAGAGAAAAAAGTCAGACCTCTGCTTCCACTTTATCTTATGCCTCAAAAGACTGCAAGTTCACCTTCTGTTAAGTATCTTTTTATAAGTGCTGTATCTGTTCCATAGGGTTATGAGTCTCTCGTTTCACTAATAAGAATTGTTGAAGTCATTTGGCCCAAAATCTTCACTGAAAGGCTTTTTTTTTACAGAATATGTTGAATGTCCATGGAAAAAAGCAGGTGATGAACAATTTACCTGATGATTTAGGTTAGATTAAAGACCTGTATGCCACTCACCTGCCATGTAGATAAATGAAAAATAGATTGATGTTTAGAACAGTAGGTCTTCTTACTTACAGTAAACATTGCGTAAAAGCAGAGTTCCATCCTGAATTTTAGGATTTTAGGATATGTTCATCCGAATTGCTGTGTGATTAGGGAATAATCACACAAAAGGCTTAAATATTTGCTCAAATTTCAGTGTGAAAATATTTACTACTGACTGGAAAAAGAAGGAGATACTGTACATGAGGAAAAGACCATAATAAAAGAAACCTAAATATTGAATTCTAATTTTTTTTTTCCTTAAAGTTAAATTGTATTTAATTATGAAAATAGTATACATCCTTCACCATGAGAAAGACATATCACTTTCTTTTTCTTTTAACTAGATAGCTCCACTAAGTGTTTTTCACTTAAAAAGAAAGGGGCATGTCTCACAACCGTCTAACAGTTTTTGTCTCATTGAATAACAACTAAAAATAAATAATTAAATAGATTAGATATCCTTTTGCAGTTTGTTCCTTGTGTATTAATTTTATTTAACATGGTTTATACCATGTCTCTGAATCTTCATTACTTCTTTGGCTTCTTCTGCCTTGTGGGTTCAAACATAATCTTTTCACATTATGCTCTGCAAACTCAGTATTTTATTTTAATTTCTCAATATTTTGCAGAAAAGATTCCACTTTGTACAATTTACTCTTTTATTCCTACTTTTCTGACTGAAAAATATGTGTGCACATGGAAAAGCTTCTTCCAGCAGACTTTGCGAAGGTGGAGCTGGGGCATTCTGAATGGAAATACAAGGGAATTTTTCTAGCATGATTTGTCTCTGCCAAGAAGAACAACTGAAAACTACATCTCATCTTAATGTGATCTTTTCGTAATGTTGCATTCTTCAAATCAAATATATTGGAGTTTTGAGGGTAGATGTAGCCTTGCAAGGTGTGGTAGATTTATCATTATATTTTTATAGAAGGAAGAAAAATCTTTTTACAAAAGGTAATCAGAAACTCTCCAATTAAATAAACACTACAGATAATTCTTCAAACCAAGACAAAGAAAATTTAGCACAGTTCATGACAGAAAGGCTCTAGTGATGAAATTATTGTCTATCAAAAGTAATTTTAAACTGCAGCCTGCATGTACTGTAACCTTGCAAAAGATCTGGAGGCATAACACATTGGGAGTTCAGAACATTTTCTAGGTTTTCCATGACTGAGGATTCACTGATGCTCCTTCATGGCATGGTATGTTATTGAGGCTTTAGTGTACCCAAGGGACATAAAAATCTGTTATTAAAACTCCCAGAGAAATGTTCACTTGAGGCAGTTTGAGGAGGCAGAAGAGATGAAGCAATGGCTTCAGCACAAACTACGTAACCTACACAACCTCCTCCATACCCTAATCCCTGGTTGTTTTTTTCCTCTGGAAAAAATGAATTTTCTGGTTTTCACTATGTTTCCATTTCTACTGCAATGCCAGGATAGAACACATTTTTTCATCCCAAAGTTGGAGAAATGGTAACAGTAACACCTTCACAGAAAGGAAACAACATGTTAAACAACACACTGATATTAAATTAATACCACGTTCTTTATTTGAGAGTTGGATATAGGTCAGATGATATTTTTCTAGATTGCTGACAGATGAGAATTCTGTCCTTTTTCTAGACATATAGATGAACATATGAAAACTGATGCTTTTATATATCTTAGTTGTAAGGAAACCAATTTTACATAAGCGTTCCAAGTACTTTTTCTTAGTGGCTATATCACTGGTGTTCTCATCAGTGGGGGTTGGACAAGAGGACTGAAGGGTCCTGAGGAGGTCACCTTGGCTACCACTCTCTTTCCAAGAAGTTTGCCATGTAGTTTCACTCCAATATATTTTCTATTTGGTCTTCGTGACAGTGAAAAATGATGGCCAGGTCTTGGCAGTCTCTCTCTCTCTCTCACACACACATACACACACATACCCTGGCCCTTCCTGCTGCCTCTAATGGGAAATGTGGTTCCTCCTAAGGTGATAACACCCTGTGAGGATTGCACAAAAAACTCTCTGGCCACAGCGTTGCAGGATACTAGCTGCTTGTCCTTAAAGAAGTCCTGCCGTGTCACTAAAACTTCAGACATTTCTTGCATGCCCTCAAAAAGGGATTATTTTAGATACTTTTTAAAGGTTAGTGATCTATTTCAAATCTGCCAATGCAAAACTTATTAATCAGGGACAGGATTCTTTAGTAGTTCTTTTTTTTTTTTTCACTTTTGAGAAAACTTTTCTCATTTTTTTTTTCTTTTTGTTTAAATTAGTGAAATCTCATCTTTATCCAAGTAATTTTTCCTCTTGACTGTTGAAAAAATTCAAAGCTAATATAGTCTAAGTGTTCTCCAGGTATAATTGAATTTTCTATTATCTTCCAAAGGTGAAGAATCAAGTGTCCATGAAGTATAATATATTTGATATAGCATTATTTCTATTTGAATAGATACTTAACATTATGAAGACCTTCCCCTTGTGTAGTAAAAACCAGCGTTTGATTATAATTGCCATCCTACTGTGAATAATCACTTCATTCACTCATACATGCAATTAGAATATTCATATTTTATTAGATGTTTGATAAGTAGCCCTGGCTTATTTTCGTATTCCTTAGGACAAAATCTGATAAACCAGACAAAAAGCGTAAATTAAGCAAGTTGTATGCAAAATAGTTTAGCACAAGTGTCAAACATTAGATAGTCCACTATCTAGATACTGTTTTTCATCAATTTTTACAGAGTCCATATAAAAAAATGTCCCAAAGAAGCTTTTTTCTGAGGAGCAGATATAAATATAAATAAACCAAAAGACTAAATATTTAATGCATTTTTGTTATCTTTGTGTATTCTGTTATTTCAGAACAAAAAAAAAAAAATTGAAGCAATATATAGACAACAAATAGCATATTGACAAATAGCAGTTTAAATATGACAAAACTGTAGATTTTTTCAAAATGTGGTTAACTTTCGTAAATTTTAACATTTATTACTTAAGTGAAGGATTTATTTCAAAGGATATGCTTAGAGAAGAAATGTGTTTTCTGTGGGGTTTTTTGGGGGGGCGGTTTGGTGTTTTTCTGGTTTGGTTTTTTTTGTTTGGTTTGTTTCTTAAATTCTAATTAAATCACTGATGTCTTTCACAATCATTTCAGCTGCAGTTAACCTTTTCCTGGTAAAGTATTAGTAAACTATGTAATTGTTGCTGTTTAAAACCAGTCCTATAGAGAAACAGAAATAACCAGTAGCTCACAGTAACCAGTACCATTATGATACGGTAAACCCACCTTTACATCCACAGTTTACCTAAGTCAGAGCCATGACTTGGACATGAGTCTAAACACCGAGTCTATTATTTTTGATGCTTCAAAATACTACGAGACTGCCTAATTTTTCACTATTTTTTTTTAATTGCAGAAGTTCTCTGTTCATGGAAAACCATTTTCTGTTCAAGTTTACTTCTAACTGGTTGATCTAAAAGTCATCATACTTCTGAGCTATCAAACTTACAAAACAGCTGACACCCACCTCTTCTGACAGTGTTGTTTATCTAAGACCCACTAAGCTTCACTGCTGCTCTGGGTAGAGCATCTTATTTTTTTGAAAATAGAGTCCTCAGTCATCTTTAAACAACTTCAATTTTTCTGTTTAAGGATGCCAACTGAGATAACACTTCACTTTACATTTCATATGCACAGCATTTCTCATAAGAATGTTGCACCTCTAAGAAAGCAATCTCTCAACTTGTTCCTGCAAAATTACTTTTGTTTGGGGAAAGATGTGTTACATGGAATTCTGGAAGAGCTAGAATTCAACTTCAGAAGATTGATATCATTCTTCATTTCTCTTTTTGGTCATAATTGTTCCAGTCCAGAACAGCTGAGAACATTTTGTCTTCATCTTTTCCTTTAGATAAGGAAAAAGAAATAATTTTCCAAAGGATTAAAAGGATATATGTTTAGTGATTTAACCCCACCTAGCAACTAAGTACTGATCAGCCACCTGCTCACTTCTCACCCTCTCCCAGGTGGGGGAGGAGAATCTGGAAAAAGGTAAAACTCTTGGGTTGAGAGAAGAACAGCTTAATAATTGAAAATAAACCAAAAAACAATAGCAGCAGCAATAATGATGATAAAAATAACAACAACAATAATAATAATAATAAAAATAGTAATGAAAAGGAATGAGAGAGGAATAAAAGCCAAGAAGAACAAGTGATGCACAAAGGAGTTGGTCACCACCTGCTGACCAATGTCTCTCCCCAGGTAACTATTGGCCAACTTATGGAATATACCTTTGAGTTCTTCATACAAGATATTTGTGAAGATGTTAAAAGACCATTGGGCCTAAAATTACTTATATCTAAAAATTTTATTCACTAAAATGAAAAAAATACAGAAAATTACTGCCTGATGAAATTTCTGTGACAAATCTAGATCGTACATAGTGCTTTATGTATAATCTGAAAACTAGAAAAAATATACTAAGCTCTAAGCATTTCTGCTACGCAAATTCTCTATAAACATAGCTTAAATTTACTAATATTAAAGAGTTTAATGTATAATATGTTCTTCAATGGGCAAAAAATTGGATGGGTTGCTGGGCTCGAGGTGGTAGCTAGATATACATGCAGTCGGTGACCAGTCACCACTGGTGTTCACCAGGGCTGAGTATTAAGGCCAGTCCTGTTTAACATCTCTCTCAACAGCCTGAAGAGGGCATCAAGAGCGCTCTGGGTCAATTTGCAGACAGCAGGAAGTTGGGTGGGAGTGTTGCTCTGCTGAAGGGTAGGAAGGCCCTGCAGAGGGATCTGGACAGGCTGGATTGATGGGTCAAGGCTGGTTGGTAGAATCACTATCCCAGGAAGTGTCCAAAAAATATGCGGATTTGGAACTTGGTGAAATTACTTAGTGGTGAACATAGTAGCACTAGGTTAAAGGACTGTCTCAGTGGTCTTAGAGGTTTCTTTCCAACCCTAAAGATTTAGAGTGCTACTTATCTCAGAATTCCTCATTCTGGAATTCCTGAGTAAGGCATAGCATTATACTCCCTGTGAGTATAATGCAGCTTTAGGCTCTGATTATTTCTGCAATTATAGGTTATCAATTTCTGATGAGTAAGTTTATTTTGTAGATACAGGCTAGTCCTGAAATAAATTTTTCAGTTATAGGTGACACGTACTAACCTTCTTACTATTTCTGCCTTCCTTATCTTTGACCTTCTGCCAAAATTTTCAATCCCTTTTCTATAGACAATCTTTCTGCTTTTTACTATAAAACTCTCTACTTGGTTTTATACTTGTAAAATCATAGGATACCATATTCTTCAGCTGTGTTACACATATGCATTTATAATGATGTTATGAGAGACATATATTCTGTTGAAGACCTCCAAAGGGTGATTTAATCCATCTAAATTAGCACTTCATCTGTCAGTAAGTTATATATGCCCAGAATTTTTTCTGGCACTCGGGCCAACAGCCCATATCTGTTCTATTAATCCATCTTCACCTCAGAAAAAAAAAATTGGCAACACCCAAACTGAATATGGAAGATGATCTTGGCTCATATCAGCCTCTGAGCTGTGCCCAGAAATTGTCAGGCAGAGTGTTACTTGTTCCAATCCAAAACTATGCTAGGGTTTGTTCCACTTTCACCTAAAATATACATGACTAAATTACATTTCCCTAAAATGTTCCCCTCTTCTGTCAATGTATTAACAGAGCAAAATAAACCAGAAAGAACAGTATTTGTTTGCTTGCCAGGGAGGTGGCAATGATCAGAGTCCAGTTACTTGGATGGATAGCACATACAGCAACTTGTAAAGGCTTGTTCAGTGGCACCTAGATGGAGGGCTAAATAGAAGATATTTCTCTTCAAATAAAAGGATTATCATCTATTTGGGATTAGTCCTTTAAAAGCAGAATCCCTAACTAATTTCTGTTTGCTATCTGATTACATTATCTACCAATATATAATTATAATATATAATATATAATATATAATATATAATATATAATATATAATATATTGCATATATATTATATATTTTTATATATTATTATATATATCCATTATCTATATACAGGACCAGTATTATATCACATTGTGGTGGCTTCACCTTGGATGGATGCCAGCCTTCCACCAGTCAGTCTCTCAGATGCATAGCAGGAGAAAAAATGTAACAAAAGGCTCAAGCTTCAGGATAACAACAGGGAGAGATCACTCATGATTTAATATCATGGGCAAAATGAAGCTGACTTGGGGAACTTAGCTTAATTTCTTATCAATTAAATCAGGGTAGCATAATGAGAAATAAAATATTAAAAATATTTTCCCCTCATCCCTACCTTCTCTCCAGGCTTAACTTCACTCCTTATTTTCTCTACCCCTTCCCCTCCAGTGATGAAGGGGTTTGAAAAATAGTGTTTGTGGTCAGTTTATAACACATCTCTACCATTCCTTCCTCTACAGGTGGAGTTCTCCTCACTCCTTTTCCTCACTTTTCCTCACTCCTTTGCCAATGTGTAGTCCCACACACAGAAGAGTCTCATCCATTAACTTCTCCAATGTGAGTCCTTCCTGTCAGCTACACTTCTTTAAAAACTGTTCCAGCATGGGTCCCTTCCATGGGGTGCAGCCCTACAGGACAGAGTGCTTAAGTGAGAGTCCCCCACAGGGTCACAAGTCCTGCCAGAAAACCTGATCCAGTGTGGACTCCTCTGCCCATGGGACTACAGATTCTGGCAGGAGCCTGTTCCAGTGGAGGCTTCCCACAGGGTCACAGCCTCCATCAGGGGGTCTCTCCAGCCTGTAGTTCAACATGGGCTGCAAATGGATCTCTGCTCCACCATGGACCTCCATGGGCTGCAGGGGACAGCCTCCCTCACCATGATCTTCATCATGGGCTGCAGGGGCATCTCTGCTCCAGTGTTGGAGCACCTCCTCCCTCTCCTTCACTGACCTTGGTGCCTGCAAGGCTGTTTCACTCATATATTTTCACTCCTCTCTCTGCTGAAATTGCATAGTTTTTCCAATGCCCTTAAATACTTTATCCTAGAGGTGTTACCACCAGTGCTGATGGGCTTGTCCTTGCCCAGTGGCAGGTCCATCATGGAGCCAGTTCTGTTGAACATTTCACAGAAGCCACTTCCATAGTCCCTCTCTACCTAAGCCACAGAAAACCAATACAACCATACAGTATTACCCCACAGGATCCCAGATATTGAAAAATCTGTTCTGAAATCACCACCTAAATAAAAGTTTAGTAATTCCTCCCTGTCTCTGAAAGCAGTGTTGTTCTTAATACACACAAGAGAGTAGTAAATGCCAGCTTAGGATAGCTTGTGTTTTGAGTGGCAGCAGAAACAGATAAGGCATTATTCACACTATCTGTTTTGGGTACTTAAAACAGGTAACTGAGATGTGATTGAGACTTGGAAATTAGTTCTTAATTCCCTATGTAGCTAATAGAGTGAAAGAGAATTAGCAGCAGAGGTGTCAGTATATTACAACTGGATGATTAAAATTAGATGGAATGAGCCTTATAATTTCTAATAAAAGTCAGTAGAAGTCACTGACTTCTAAACTCAGTGTGAAAGAAAAAGATTTTCTACCAGCTTTTAAACACAAACCATGTTCTCTTAGTCATACTTCACTAAAAAAAATTCTTATATTGTGTAAAACAGTTTTGCAACAGTGTGCAAAAAGTGTGAGTAAAAGACACCATATGAGAAGAGGTATTAATTCGGACTGAAAATACAAATGTCTGTTGCATGGGTATATTCCATGGAGAGCCAGAAAATATTTTGGACCAAGGGTAATGCAGGTGATTTTTCATTTAGTGATGCTGGCTAAAGCCCTACAGCTTCTGTAAATTAGCTTTTTGCTGGAGGAAGAAGAAACTGTTTCCTCAGTAGGAAACAACTTCTAAGAAAAATATAGTATCGAAATATAATTAAATGTATTTTATTGAATTGAAATATACAGGATTTCTGGGTGCTTTTCCTTTCCTGGAACAAAATAGTGGGATGAAAAATGGCAACACTTTCATTATAGGTTTGTCACTCGAGTGTTTTAAGAAGATATTAACTTTATCCTGGCAAAGACTAGAGTAAAGTATGATCGCATCCTTTCCCAGCACTAGGAGGCAACCAACACATGTTTTTACTTCTTCAGTGGTTTAAATACATGTTTCAGAATTAGTCCTGAAACTCAGAAATAAATTGAGGAATGTTCTCAAAGTTGCCCAAAAAGCTATCCTTCATATAATACCATAGAAAATCATGATCAGTGGAGAAAATTTCTCAGAGAGACTCGCTGATGAATCATCTGGGAAGAAGCAAAACAAGAAACTTTTTAAATTTACTTTTTCAGGTATGAGGAATTGTCTGTATGAATTACAACTTCTGCAGATATTATTTTCTTTATTAAAGGTGTTTTTTATTTTTTTCTGTGTGTATTCAACTTTCAATGAAAATTAGAGAATTAAAACCTTTGCTCATATTCCAGGTTTAAATAATTTCTCAAACTTACTTCTTAAAAGCATTACTGAAATATTGCTACTAAAAAATACTACTTCATATTAAGCCTATCCATATTGTGGTGATCTTATGGAAAAGACTTTCCAAAATGTTAAATGACCTTTTAACAAGTATGAACAATATTTTTTTAATAAAATCTTATAGGTATTACTTCAGTAGAGAACAGAATTTCTAGGGAAGCTCATGCAGCCCATGACTGGCAAAGCTGTTAAGGTAGAAATGAGAGTAAAAAAATGGGGGGTGAATGACACAACCAAAATTCTCATGAGGATGTCTGCCAAAGACAAGCTTTTGCACATGAAAAAGAAAGATGACTAATCCCCTGGTTTAAACAGTAAGCATTGAATTACCAAGTGACTTGTCAAACAAAGGAGGAAACTTGAAGAAAAATCAGCGTTCAGAGACATTGTAAGGGAAGCAGTAGCAGTCAAGCCTGTCTCGGCAATGTTGGAAATCACCCTGCAGTGCCCCAGCCCTTCCCAGGCAGGACAAAGCAGACATAGGGCAGTTTGAGCAGCTGCTCTCTGCTGAGTGGAGTGGCACTGGAGGGTCTATCACTCAGGGTGATACTGCAGCAATCACACCTCAATTGTGCAAGTATGGGTGATTTATCAGCAATAGATCCATCATCAAGGTGATGATGCCAGCAGAGGTGCATTTAAAAACAGAGCATCCCTTATTTCCCAAAGGAAGGGTGCACACAGAGATGTTATAAAATCATTTTAACTAAATCCATTCTTTCAACTGCATTCTTTTATCTGAGTAAATTTGGCACAAGAAAAATTTACTCAGATAAATATATATAAAGTAGCTGAAGTCTTAGGCAGGAAGCTCCCAGCTCCCTCTAACTTACATTGAGCTGTTATATAAAGGGAGGTCCTGAAGGTAATGTAAATGGGGAGATAAGGAAACTGTGGTTGTGATCAGAAGCATAACCTGTCCAGATAAGAAATGGATAATGATCTGCCACAAGACAGAGATACAATTCACTAAGGCATAAAGAAGACCAGAGGCCAAAACTCACCACTTCATCAAGAATCACATGTAAGGCGCATGAAGAGTCTGTGACGATCACTAGTACAGACTGTAAGATTATAAAGGTCCAGGAATTTCTTTGTTCTCAGTCCCTCTCTGGAGACACCCAGTTCAAGCTGTTCCTATTTCTGTACCACTAAATTATTAATTCTTTTTTTCTGGAATCAGAGGTCTGAGAGCAAAGAATTTTTTTTTTATAAAAAGGAACCTACCTTCTTATAGTGATTAAAAATATGGTGCCAAAAAAAGGAGCAAAACAAAAGTGCCTCCATTTCTAAATATCCATTGACATATTCTTCATGGATTTTTCCCCCAATAACTGATGACAAAGAATCATTAATATCTTAATATTAAGTTTTATTATTATTATACATAGAATAGTAAAGTTATTTGGGTTGGAAAGGACCATAGAGACAATTTAGTTCTAGTCTCCCTGCCATAGGCAGGTATACCTTCAACTAGACCAGGTTGCTCAAAACCCCACTCAGTCTGGCACTGTACACTTCACAGAAGTCCAGATAGAAAATATCTGTAGCTCTTCCTTGTCCACAGATACAGTCACTCCATCATAGAAGGCCACTGGATGATTCAGGCACAAATTACCATTTGTGAAGTCATGTCACCTGTCCCTAATCATCTCCTTGTCTTCCATATGTTTTGACATATCTTCCAGCAAGGTCTGTATCATGATCCTGCTGGGTACAGAGGGGAGGTTGTCTTGTCAATAGATTCAAGGGGCCTCCGTTTTACCCTTTTTTGACATTGGGTATACTGTTCCCTTTTCTTCCAGTTACTGGTGACTTTGTCTTACTGCCACAACTTTTCAAATATGACAGACAGTGAATTAGCAACTGCATGAGCCAATTCCCTCAGGACCCTGGGATACATCTCATCAGTTCCCATGGATTTGTGTATGTTTAGGTTCCTCAGGTGGTCTCAAACATGATCTTCACTTATGGTGGGAGAGACTTAATTCCCACTATCCTTGCCTTGAGGTTCAGGGACTTAAGAGGTATGGGGAAAGATACTAACATAGAATATTGAGGAAAAAAATAAATTTCCAGCCTTATCCATGTTGGTTGTTACTTGTTGTTCTGTATTATCTACCAAAGGGGAGTATATTTTCTTTAATTTTCTATTTCTGGCCAATGTATCTTTAGAAGCAGTTATTCTCTGCATGCCTTGTCAAGCTACACTTGAGCTTTCCCAATCCCATCCCTACTAATCTGGGAAATGTCCCTATGTTCTTCTCAGAACAAACGTCCCTGTGTAATTCATTCTAACATCTTAGTTTAGCCAAGAGGTCCTTCTTCAGCCATGTTGTCCAACTTCTTACATGTGGGAATTTAGAGCTCTTTCACTCCAAGAATAATGTTCTTAAAGACCTGCCAGCCCTCTTCAGATCATATTATCGTGAACAGATGAAACAAGATATACTGTTAAAATAACACAAGTGTAAGATGAGAGGATTGTTCTATTTTCTTTCAAGGTTAAAATTTGCTACATACA
Organism: Passer domesticus; assembly: GCF_036417665.1. Taxonomy (NCBI): domain Eukaryota; kingdom Metazoa; phylum Chordata; class Aves; order Passeriformes; family Passeridae; genus Passer; species Passer domesticus. Next base: position 53,259,759 of record NC_087475.1, on the reverse strand, counting down.
AGTCCTGTTCTTTGTTCAGAAATCTATAGTTTGGGAGTTTTTTGAGGGATTTTTTGTTTGCTGTTTGGTTTTTTTGTTGTTGTTGTTTTGGGGTTTTTTTTGTTTGTTTTTTTTTTTTTTTAACAGAGGAGTACATAGGGATTGAACCTTTGACTTGCTTTCAAATCCAGCAGTAATACCAATAAATCCCCTTGCATTGTTTTGGAAATTTAGCACCTAACCTCATGATATTAAAAACTGAGCTGTGAAATAGCTACTGTCTGTATTCAAATACTCATATTTTAGAGGTTTATGGTATTACAAGATATATATCTCAAATCCTCAAATTACTCTAAGCTTGTCATTTTCCCTCTCAAATTACAAAGGAGTGAATTTGAAGGAAAATGAAGTGCGAGATTTTTCTTCATTTGCTGAGCAAGGCTGATCTTATGACATTTGTCACTCCAAAACATGAAGTATACTATGCAAGTGTGCTCTTAGAAGCAAGCAAACAACCTAGTAAGCAAAATAAATTTTAGACAAAAGACTCTTGATATAAGCTAGCTAATGCTAGTGATGAAAAAGTGTACTTGCAGAGTTTTGGTAGGCATTTCCTAGTAACTAAGGAATGTTTGATGAAGTTGCTAAGATTTTGAGCATCTGATTAAGAAGAAAACATAGTTTATTTTTTTTCTGACATTTTATTTAATATCAATACTATTAATGTTCTGTGCTTCTAACTATAACTTTTTTATTGCATTATTTTATTTGGAAACAAGAAACATCTTTTACAGTAACTAAGATAAAATTTGCACATATACATTTGAAATTGGACCATATATATACTTCACACGGATTTGCCATTTTACCTCATAATCCAGGTGCCAGCATCAACAGCTCTTCTGTAATTAAGGAGGAATATCGTAATGCTAAAATATTCTACTCCCAAATACATTTTAGCACAGGTGGATTTTGTCTGTTAAAATATTCTGCTATCTTAATTTGAGAGACTTCTTGAAATATAGAGAATATTGAATTAAATTTATCTGAATGCATTTTTCAAGTGATACATCTACAGATACAGAAATAACTAATTATTTGTGTGAGAATTAATCATGTTTGACAGAAACAACAAATAGCAATAAATTTTGTTTTCAAATTCATCTATTAAAGGAGGCTAATATTACCTACCTTAGTAACACAGCAAAATATTTGATGCATTTGGTTTATGGCTTATCACTAGTAAGCCTACTCTAAAATAACTTCTACATTTGAAAACCTGAAGAATAATTGTGGAAAATCTTGACATGTGATCCTACTAAAACACTGAAAGTATGAAAACTTCGATGGTAATTAATTACACCATTTTAACAGGAAAATTTGATTTTCCATAATATATTTCTACATATTGCACTTCCATATTTTATCACTGCAAATGAAAAATTACCATGTCAACATTTACATTTACTACATTGTGTATTTAATTAAAGTGCTTTGTCACAAGATTTCATTTGCACTGCTACAGTTTGGGATTTAAGGGTGTTCATCTGTTGAAGAAAAATTCAAAACTCCCATTTTTATCTTTAATTCATGGTTCTTTCACTCTACTTAAATCTTTTCTGCATAGTATGTAAATTCCTTTCTCGTCTCTCTGGATTGCAGTAGCTGTGGATTGCTTACTATAGTTTGGCATCACTTCTGACTCACTGGCCTAATCACGGAGATGCAGAGAGCAATGTTTGTGTAAATTCTTAATGTCAGACTGAATCTGGTAGACTGCAGGACCCATATGTGTGCTAGCACACATCTCAGCCATGGATTGATAAATTGTGGTGCCTTTACTGACAGCACATTGCACTTGACCATCATTGACATAAGGGTGAGTAACAGAAATGATCTTGCTCTTACTTGCTGCCTGGTCAGATCTCACATGTATATATATATATATACATGTATATATATATATATGTATATATGTAGCACATACACAAGCATGAGTCCCATCAAGTCTAGCTGCAATCTCTGGTCTGTCCCTCCAATAATCAGCCCTCATACCCCTGCTCTCTGTGCAGCTCTGGCTTCTCAGATACCAGAGACACCTCGGTTTCAGGACAATTAGTACATATCAGTACATATTGTACATCTATGCCAGCTAGCAGGTGGCATCAGTTCATGCTTATGGTGTAACAAGGAGACAGCTGCTCATTTATTGATGTTAGAGACAGATCAAATTCAAATACAGGAAGAATAATTTGTTCTCAGAAAAGTCCCTCAAATAGCTCCTAATTCCACTTGTTCTCTAAGTAACCAGAGCCATAAACATAACCAGGCCTGTCAGCTGCTAAAGGGATCTCATGCAGACACAAGTATCTCAGTAGAAATCCTCTTGGCCACACTAATACTCTTCAGTCTTTGTTATGACATACTCTTACATCAGCATTGCTTCAGAAGGTGAAAATTAAGCATATTCTCTGAGCTAGTCAGCTACAGCCTGGTTTGTATGCATAGTTACTAGAGGATCTTGGGCTGTAGAGTCCTTGTTTGTGGCAATATGCAATTTTATCACATTTCATTCTTTCAAAAATCTCACTTACAGAGCGTGTTTTCATTTAACAGTTATCCATCATGCTGCATCTGACAATATCATCTTCACCTGTCACGTCCTTTTCCCTTCCCTTTCTGTTTCTCTTGCTGCCTGTTGTGATGATGTGTCTCACTGCCAGAATGGATAGCAGAAGAGGTTAAATGCACACTGTACACTTGAGCTCCTTCTCTGCCTGCTCTGCAAACATGATGAGGAAAGTCACAGTAAGGCTGACTATGCAAATAATCCATGTCTATTTATTAAAAACTTGAAATCATGCAACTTTTCCTATTTTGTGCTTTTATTTTGAGTGGGCTTGTCAAAAAAAAAAAAAAAAGGGTTTTTGGTGCAAGTGGTTTTCTTTTCCCTAGCTGCTCTGTACTTCAGTCAATGTAACAGATCTCTGCTTGGGGATAAGTGGATTCTAACTCCTCCCAAGACTCAGTAAGATCACTTCAAAATACACATTGTTAATAAAAGCATGCTTTGCCCCATCTCCAGAAGCAGCTGAAGCATATTAAAGCCAGCTACTTCAACAAAATGATGGTTAAATCTTAGCTGTGCCATAGAGGATTGGCATTTCCAATGGAGATGTGTCTTCAAAAGTACTGTATATGAAAATTTCACTTCAGGGAGTTTGAACAGACCTGATGCTTTCCAGACAGCACTATTCCCATCAAAAATAGTAGAGATCATACTGCTTTAGATACAGCAAGGTTCCATAGGAATAAAGTATGATCAAAGACTTTTTTCCCCTAGATTTTATAGTCTCTTTCTGTGGCAAATAAGGAGTAAAAGTTAACTGAACATTTGGATTGCCTGAGGCAAGCCTATGAACATAGCTCAACTCTTTTGCCGCGTATATTGTCTTCTGTTTGGATTTGATAACACGTCAACTAAGCCTCCCCTTCTCTAGTGCAACTGTGATCCTTCCGATTTTTTTCAACAAAATAATGCAGCAGAATTGCACAAAACTGGATGTTCTTGGAATAAGAAACAAAAATAGTAAATTCAAACATAAAAAAATGTATTTCACATTCAGTCTGTTGAATTTTAGCCTCTAATAATCCCTAAATTTCATTTAAAAATCATATTCTCCCATATTAATTATCATATCATTGTGCAGTCTAAAATATTGCTATTTGGCACAGACTAGAATAAAAGATTGTCAGTTTATTTTTGTATAAACAATCCTCAGCCTTTTACGCAATACAAAATAAGGTGTAACCTGGCCATATTTTCAAGGTGAATTTAAATGCAAGTTGAGCTAGGAATGAAGTTTTAATTAACCGAGGTTGCTGAAGGAATGGAATATCAATCACAAGGGTTAGTATTTTTGTTTAGTTTTGGGCTAATATCCTGTGAGGTGAAGAATTGTGGAAGGGTGTTCACTTTAATAAAAGGAAATACAAAGGGGAAAATAGCTGAAAAAATTAGTGAAGGAATATCCTATGAAAATTTCCTTTACATTATCAAAATTTATAGATATACTTACAGAGATATAGATGTACTTATAGTGCAATTTGTGTTCTCATATAACTCCATTTCAGTCCAAAAGTGTTTATTTTAGGATATAAACAAAATTTTTAGAAAAAAAAATAGGTCATAACATTAGAAACTGAAGAGAACTTTTTGTCACACACATTTCTATCTCAAAAGCTACATGAATCCACTTGTAAGTATTTGACAGTTTGTTCTTCACTAATGCTACATCAAGTAAAGGTCTCATCCCAGAGAAATCTTTCATATTTTACATTTTTTTCCAAAAAATGTTTCACTATAGTTATTCTATGCTGTGCTAAACATTTAATGTTCTCATTTCTGTTTGAATTAATTTTTATTTTCAGTTCAGTTCATACACTTTCCAAAATTTTGAATTTCTGTGGCATTACTTACATATAAATAGTGAAAAATACGGATTATGTTTTATGACAGTGTTATAAGGAGATATCCAAAGTCCTCCACCTGTGGATGAATAATCAATATATGTTGGGGGCCACCCACTAGGAAACCAGCTTGGTAGAAAAAGCCCTAGAGGCCACCAAGTCCCCCATAAACTAGGGAACTGCTTTTGCTGTGAAGAACGTTAATGGTGTTGAATTAGATTAAATATTACCAGTAGGGCATTTATCTTAAATTATAGGGCTTTCCATTAAAGAACACCAGGAAAGAGCAGATTTTATCTATATTAGATATTTACATATATGATTGAAAATAGAGGCCATTCCTATATACTGCCTTTATGTCACTGGGTGTCTATTTTAGCAACTGTTTATTTAGTTTTGAAATTGCAACTGTTTCAGATAATCTTTCAGTGAGATATCTATCAGCCATAACCTATAAAACTATGAAGGAGATTTTAAAATTTGATTTAAAGGATAAGTATCTCAAGGCCTATAAAGATGCACATTAATAATAGTTGCTCATTTAAGATCTGGTTCCTTATATCTACTGAGTAACAAAGTACAGGATTTTAAAACTTTTATATTTATTAATTAAAGAAATAATTTTTTACTAAAGGTAGCACTTTGCTGTGATGAATGCTTTCTCATTGGAGAGAATTTTTTTCAGCATGAAAGCAATCAGCTAGAACAATAAACCTCTCAAATTGTATTTAGAGTTGAAGAAGAATCAAGCACAATATTCCTGAGGTAAGAAAAAGATTGTGACTAATGATAGCAGTTGCTTATTCACCACATCAGTAGGCTTATGCCCGGATAACTTTCATTGTTGCACTCAAAACAAGCTGGTATGCCAAGAAACATGACAGTAATAATTGTTGGTACAAGACAATGCTATTGTCCTAAGACTATATGGAAATGCTATTCTTGTTTAGCCTGGACTCTGCAGAGCATTATTCTCAGTCCTAGTTGTTAGGGGATGCTGCACTTTTGACTGCCTAAACTGTGCCTGCTTAACATTTTTTTATCTCTACGCTGTTTGTATCATAACCTTGTTTAACATTAAAAATCTTCATATGGCAGGCTCTTTGACTTGGTATCTTCACCATTCTTTTGGTAGCCACTATTTCTGATAAGTGCTGTAGGAGCCAATAGTGATTTTCTCAGCAGCTTTGCTTTGCTGGTGTGTGTGGTTTATCAGCTTTACTACAGGTCACTTGCAACATGTAAACTGAACCACATATATGCCAAAACAATAGGATTCAACTGGTGAATTAAAAATAATATTACAGGATATATAGGATAAGATGCTATATTCTGTTTTAGTTAAAATTCTAGGAAGAAAAGATAGTAGCATGGAAAAATAGTACCTTATGAAATATAGTGAAATAAAAATATTGGAAAATAATGCTGTGAAATGGACATAACTTTATTTAATTATAATATTTACAGATTTTTTTGCCTAAATATAGTAAGCTTAAATGATATAAGAAATAAAAGACTAGCCTTCTGAGACTTGGATTGCAATATATCTTGTTAAGATTGTTCAACTACTACTTTTACATATAAATTTTGAGGAGGAGATGAAGAAAATTTTGCTTATGACAGTGAAACCTGCTGAGCTTTATGGATGTCATTGTCTTAGTGATATTTAATTAAAATTATATCAATAAGTATGTGGAAATGAGATAAAATTAAAAAAGTCCAGAGACCATACATATTAGAAATATGCCAGATTCTTTACTTCAGGGTAATCTTATTTTACAAATCCATTAAAAAACCAGTAACAACTCAGGCCGTGCCAAATTTAAACCTGCCTCTGGTGCATCTGCATTTCTCAGTAATGTTCACTGGCTCTTTAGAAGTCATAGATAACTCCCTGACAGGACACAATCCCAAGTTGCAAATGACTGCAGACAAGTATGAAATGCAACAGCACCTCCTTTCACATCAGGCTTTGATATGGCTATCAGCGTAAGTTTCGTCTATCCTCAGCCTTCTTTGCTGCATGGGGAACTGGATTTCTCTGAAAAACTGATGACTTCCATACAACAAATGAAAAAACATTGGAGCTTTACATGTTGATAAGCATTTCTGAAGCTGTGCTATGCAGTTTTTTTTCAAGGGTGGGGCAGGGGAGATACCTGCATCTCTATACAAATATAAATAAGATTTATTGACAATTTCTATGGCTACTCTTTGTAATTCATGAACAATAATACTAACATCTATTATTACTGCTTTTTTAAAAAAGTAAGGATTTTATTTTGAAATGAAGATAAAATCCCGAGCATAAGTATGTAGCCATGGAAATGAATTCTTCTAACAATGGTAAAAAGAGATTTTGGTAAAATAGTTAAAAGAGTGCATTTAAACACAAGATTTCCAAAGCGATTAAATATTTAGTTCTGAAGTCATTAAATATTTACTTATTTAAAGTATTACTATTCATTTTTTCCAGTTATTTTATGAAATTTGAAATATTTGAGAAAACAAAACCTAATTTTTAGTTATAGCCTGCTTATGTGCATTTCCAGTTTACTGCAGATGCAAAGATGTATAGATTCGCCAATAAGTATCCTGAGAAAACACAATGTATATTTTAGGGAAGCAAACAAGTAAACAAACAAACAAATTACCTATCAAGAAAACCCCAAAACAAAGCAAAAAACCCAACTCTATGGGAACAAGAGATTAAACAGAAAAGAAATCCAGATAATAAATCCAGAAATAGAAAGCCTATCCCATTTTGAAATGTTTAGAAAATACCAAAAGTAACTTTATAGAAAAGTAAGTTTGTTGAAGATTGTATAAATATTTTTGAAACATCTTAAACAAACATTAAGCTACTTCATAGGGTCAAGAACTTAATAGACTTGAAATACAAAAATTAATGTCACATGTGAAAACTTGTGAAATTTTAATTCACTGTTTTAGGGTCATGCTTTTGCATTAAAATACAATCTTAGTTTACTTCTTCTACTTTCTTCAAACAGATTTTAAGAGAATCAGAGGACATGAAAATGAACCATTCTGTTGCTGTCCTATTGGAAAGGTTTCGTACCTTCTAAGTGATCTTCATGAGCAGCTCCTCACAGCACTAACTCCTTCTTCTCAGCACAGACAACAAACTCCATCCCCTCCTCAACTAGCCAACCTGCTCTTTTATAATACCCCTCTTAAGTGGATCCAGCTGTGGCCTATTACAGGCAGGCTTGTTCTTAATGCTTGATAATTAGCACAGCTGTAACTCCTTAGGGGTGAGATTACGTTCACCACTAGCTCTAGTCTCCTGCCTTCTATCTATCCACACCATTCTTCTATTCTTCTTTTTTTTTTTTTTTTTTTTGGTCAAACTGATTAATGTTTAACATAATTTCAAAAATTTTTTCCAGTCCAAATTGTGCATAGAAATTTCTCTAAAAATAAATGGCAAATTTTATTCTGAATTTTTCTGTCTGTCATCACCATGTGGCTAGGATCTATTAATGTATATTAACTATACTCATTTATTGTCTTGTAATAGCATTATTCCCATTTTTACAGAATGGCAAATGAGCTGCAGAAAGATTTAATTAGTGAGTTTTCACTCAATTTGGGTGAGATTTGATAGAAGATGAGCATTATTTTTTCAGCACATTTATGATTAAGTGAATGAATCAATGCTGTGACATTCAGCAGTTTTACCTGGGATTGGTAAGAATTCAGACCTGAAAGACTCTACTAGAAAAGATCATTATGCTAAGGAAAATCAATTAAGAAGTGTCTGGCGGGACTTGCTGAATATCTGGACAAAGGAAGAGAGAGTACAAATCAGTTAGGTAGCAAAATATTACCCATGAAAACTTGGGGACACACACAACTTCTCTGGCCTTCCTGTTCCAATGTTTGACCATACTTTCACTAATATGCTTTTTATTTTTAATTTTTTTTAATATTTGAGTGGTATCTTCTGTTTCAATGTATGCCCCTTGTTTCTTCTCATGTTGCAGGGCACCACTGATCTTTGCTCTTTAAACTCTCCCACTAACTATTCATGCACATTGATAAGACCTGAGCCTTCTCTTCCGCAGGAGAAACAGTTTCAGCTCGCTCAGCCTCTTCTCAGGTGATAAATGTTCCAGTCCTTTAATGACCTTTGGGTCCCTTCACTAGATCTGCTCCTGTATGTCCGTGTCTCCCTTGCACTGGGGAGCCCAGACCTGGACCCAGTGCACCAGATGTGTCCCACTATTGCACAGGGATCACCTCACTCATCCTTGCTGGTAATGCTTCTACTTATGCAGCCCGGGATTCTGTTGGCCTTGTGTGTTTTTGGGACACTGCTGATGTCCTAGTATCACCTTAAGAAAATACCTGATTTCTTTTCTATTCAGTTGCTCCCTTTGAAGCATGGACAAAATGTGCGTGTATGGTTCTCAACCTCTTTCATCTTTGCTTCAAAAAACAGGTCTGGCATCCTACTGGATTCGCTGTTTCCTCAAATCCCCACAGTCTTTAAAATATGAATGATTAATAATATATTGAATTCTGCAGCAATTTTTTAATGTTGGAAGTGGATTTTGAACATGTTCGAAATTGCCCTGGATTTTAACAATATAGAATTGCTAGATAACAATGTGCATCATTCATGTACATAATAACATACTAATATAATTAGCTACAAAAATGTCATTGTGATCTGAGTGGTGGAGAGTGCTTACACAAATACATTTATCATTTAATCAAATTTTCTGATTAAAAAACAGCAACAACAACAATAACAACAAACAAAGAAACAAAAAATCCCATCTGGCATGAATACTGCTTTGATTTAAATAAGTTATTTATTATGGTGTCAGTCTATACATGGGGTTACTACCATCATATTGTTGCTTAACAATTAAAACTTTAATATTTTTACTTCCCTTTGTCAAAGTGGAGATAAATTTTACCCACCAAAAGGCATTTCCTGCCTTTTGGGACTTTAGTATTTGTGAAGATCTGATTTATATTAGAGAAACTTTGAAGTTGCATAGCTGAAATGATCTTTTTCTTTCAGTGTATGACTCTCAAAGCATCTCCTTCAAACAGACCTGAAGCATAGGTTTGGGCGCATTACTCTATGATGAGAGGTTTCTTTTCCAGTTGTTGTATCTGAAAGCTTTGATGCACGGTCTATTAGGAAATCCTGAGACTAACCAAACTGTATTCTGGGATGATGATTTTTTGGTGTGTGTGTTTGATTAATAGGAGTTTGAATAACTTTAATAATTACAGAAAAGTTGTATTTCCAGAAATATAATTACGAAATTCTTACTCAGGTAATCATGAAAATTTTCAAGATTTTTTAAAAAGGTTTTTTCATTCTTATAATGCTATGAAGAAGAACCACTAACATCTCAAAATTGATTGAAATATAAAATGATACTATTATGCAAATTATTTGTAATTCTGTTTGTAAATCAGCATTAATAATTCATTTCCAACATGAGTCAGAGTCAAACAATCATGGAATCATGGAACCATAGAATGACTTGGTTTGGAAGGGACCCTAAAGATCATTCAGTCCTAACCCCTCTGCCATGGTCAGGGACATCTTTCACAAAGTCTCATCCTATCTGATTTTAAATCTTGCCAGGGATGGGGCTTTCACACTTTCTCTGAGTGAGCTCTTCCAGTGACTCACCACCTTTATAATAGATTCTTACTTTTGTCAAATATAAATCTTTTTTAGTTTAAAACCATTGCCCCTTGTCCTGTCACTACAGGCCCTGGTAAAAAGTAAAACTAGAATTTTATAGACAACTACTGTGTTTACTCTGCACCTTTTTTTGATACCAACATGGTTGCAGTATCAATATGACAGCTAATATCTTTATTTACTCTTCTTGTGGTGTATTTCTTAAAGAAAAGAATTAGAAGGTCAGGTAGAAGCCCCATGGCTGCTTAGGGAATCTCAATGAACTTCTATATCTGTTTGGGCATGCTTTGGGAAAAGGTGTTTCCTGGGGTAGGGAAAGGAGAAATGGCGACAGTTTAGAATAGAAAAACAAGTTTGCCACTTATGCACAGACTAAGACATTGTTTAGGAGGAAGAGAGCAGAGAGCAGTGCTCTGGACTAGAACACACAACAAACAGAAGGTGGTTTCAAAGGAACTGTGTAGAGTCAGTTTTCAGACTAACTTTAACCCTAGAGCTTGAAAGGTTGTATGAATACAGTGATTTGCCTTTCTTTGTAATATATTGAAATGCGAATCAGACTTTCTGCTCTGAGTTTGTTTGGTTTCTTTTCATTTATGTTGGTTTGGTTTTGGTTGGTTTTTTTTGGTTTTTTTTTTGGTGGGGGCGAGGGGTGTTGTTTGATTTTTGTTTTGTTGTTTTGTTTTTTTTGTTGGTTTTTTTTTTGTTTGGATTTGTTTTTTATTTTGTGGGACTTTTTTTCTATTTTTGTTTGTTTGTTTCCTTGATTTTTTTTGTGGGTTTTGTTGGGTTTTTTTGTTTGTTTGGTTGGTTTGTTGGTTTTATGTTTTTTTATTGATTGGGTTGGATTTTGGGCAGGGAGTGAATTGAAGTGGCTTTTTTAAATTTTGTTGTCTTGTTTTTTGGGATTTGCTAATTTTGTTTTAAAGCCTTTCTGGTAATTTTGTTACTCTGGTAATATTCTCTAAGAAAAGATCTAGTCAGTTCTGTTTCAAATGTTTGTGTAAATAAGGATCCCATTGAAATCACTTAAGACAGACAACTGAAGGCAGTGTTACTATTCTGGAAGATGAGTCTGGCCATGTGCAAACGTTCAGAAGAAAATTGATAATTATGACCAGAAAAACTCCGTTTATATACAGTTTGGCCAACCATCTAAATGGAGTCTATAGTAGATTTCAGACTTATACAGCAGGAAAAAAAAAAATCCAACCTAAATTTCAGTTACCTGAGATTAATAGGCAGAAGAAGAGGTCACTCAGGATAAAAAGTAAAAATCTCTGACCTGCTGTAAGGGCAGATGAGATGACCAAATTCTGCTAGCAGTGGAAAGGTCTGGATAACCTTTCATAAATTTGCAGTATATTTTGCTTAGAATAAAGATAAAGGTTTCCTCAGAGCACTTCATGCATCATTTTTCTGCAAAGGAAAGAAGGCACCCAGAATAAAAGTTCATGAGGCAGTATTGTCAGACATAGTAGTAAAATCCTCCACAGGAATATTAATCCATCCCAGAAGTCATATGTTCTTGTCAAAGTACAATTATAATGTTTAATCCTTCTTTTGTCTCCTGAGTGAATGTCACTCCTGTGGAAATATATGTCCAGCAATGTCAAAGTCATCACAGCAGTCTATGTAGGGAACATTTATCTTTTTGGATGTTCAGTGAACTGCAGCAGTATTAAATCCACATTTATATGAAGGGCTATGCCCAGGACAATCAGGAACTCACGGGGACTGTGTTCAATTTTTACTCCTTATTAACGGAGAATGTGCTCCCCTACAGAGATGAAGGACAAAGGTAATAAAATGTAAATATAAGAAAATTTATGTGGCAGCAAATGAAGGGAGATGAGGACAGAGCTGCAAGCAGTCCTTCTACTGAGGTTGCACTTGTTTCACTATTTTTTATTTTAAAAATACATATTTGTGAGCTATCCTCCTATGGAATTCCTTCTGAGCACTTACTGAGAATAATACGTACAGAAGTGACAGAAAAATTCACAAAATTAACACAATCATAACTGAAAAAGGTATTAATGTTGAGAAGTATATTATTCTGACAGTTTTCTTATTTCAGTACAACTTTTGAAAGACTTGTACACACTTCAGTGTAAGTACCACAATTTACTTTTCTCTGAGTCACAGAGAATTATAGAATTCCTATCTGACATTAGCAATTTTTTCTTTTTCTTTGGGTGCTTTTCCTGAGTTCATTAATCTTCAGAGAATGTGTGATATAGATGAAACCTCTTACCTCAGGATGGCAGACAGGAAAAAAACAACAATCTCCCCCCCCCAACAAATTATTTAAAAAATTATTTTATTAATTAGGAGTTCAAAAATTCTGAAATTTGCATTGTTGTTGTCAAGTTAATCAAACTATTGTATGTTATGTGTATGTGAACCCAAAAGATTGAATATGTGTCATTAGGAAAATATGGCCAGGTATTAAGTACCTGATGAACAAGGTATTACAGTTACCTGATATATTTGGATTAATGGAATTCCAAGATATTTCAAACAATATAGCACTGTAAATACATAGTCTTTTTCACAGTATATACTAATCCATCAGTTTATTTACCAAACCAAAGACCAAGAAGAAAAAGTCAATCTTTAGATGAAACCTTAGATCATAGAATGAAATTAAATTATTTTTCCAGAAAAGTGAGATGTAGTGCTTATGGATGATCATAGAATATCTTCCAGCAAATTATGTTCATTTGTTTCTGAGATTAAAGACAACAAAAATGAAAATTTTCTTTAAAAAAATTCCTAGGACACAAACATTGACTACAACTTGATGAAATTTGTGTAAGAAATTTTTGTAACAAAAGACACAGTCCATCCTTTTAAAAATACTTATGACTTTCTGTTGCTAGATCTCGTAAAGTTAGGTGTCATGGAAAATTAATCCGCAGTTTTATTTTCAGACTTATCACATGGTGTATGTTAGTGCATGGTCACTCCCAAAAGTGAGGTAACTAGTCATGTGAGACTACCCTGAAAGTACAAATACATCTGTTCAAATTTCATCCAGCAACTTGGAACAAGTATCATCCATATTTGTATTTATATACGTGGATAAAGAGTATTTCTATACAAAACAAATGAACAAATATAAAAATTGCATATAGATATTTTCTAAATCTATAAAATAAAAGTGAGTCTCATCTCACCAAGATATAGCTATGGAAAAACATTTATCAAATCTGAAATACTTTAAATTGGTTGAAAGTATATATTTTTTAATTTTTTTTTTCTTACCAACCCTTACATTCCTCTTAGAAAATAATTTCTGTGATCTGTGTTTGAATTCTGAAAACAAATTACTTCTTTACTTATTTTAACATTTTGCTTTGACAATGTTAGCAAACTAAAAACAATCCCAAATAATATTTGTTCATATTTGTTCTGACTTTTCAGGCTTTTCAGAGAGTGGTCATCTGACCAATATTTCAAGCTCTTACTGAAGAAGTATCCAGGAGAGGCTCCTGTATTATGTTGTAAAAAACTTTCAGGGTTCTAGTCTTATGTGCCTCCATGATATGACAGCAAAGGGGAGAATGCCTGAGACTATTGCAGTACCATTATAGAAGTTTTGTCTCTGCTTTTCAAACAGTTTCACATAAAAAACATTCCCATTTCACTATTAAGGATGAGTAGCCTTGCTTTAAATACCCCCCTCTGGTTGCCATCTTAATTCTCCAAGTGAAAACTCAAGCTGGGGTAACCACAGTCTAAACAAAAATTTGAAAGAGGGACAAAACTATGAAACTGAAAACTTTGTTTCCAATCAGTGTCTTCTTCCTTGAGTAAAACAGGGTTTCATGATTCTTCAGAACCTATGTGGATCTCATGCATCTGCATCTTTTAAGATTACACTTGAAAATCCTAGACATAATAATTTCCTTCCTCTTTCTTCCCAATGGGATTCAGCTTTGTTCCTTGCATGAATGTCTCTATGAATTCAGGTTTTCCATGTAGCAAAGTCTGTCCTTTAATGTCTGTCTTGCAACAAGAAAAAGGAACTTTTCTCTCCTTTGTGTAACAAAGGGATACAAGCCAATGTTCCTGTTTTGGAAATGTAATTATACTATATTCTAGTTTTATTTTTAAGCTATATGTCTATTATTTTAAATACTCCATTCTCATATAATACACTTGGTTGCTATGGAAAATTTTTCATCAGGAACATTTCTTGTCCATGTGGAGAAGATGAGCCATTCATTACTTGGAAGAGGAAGAAATATCAAGGAATACTGGGTATAAATCATGGAGGAATGAGTTTAAAAATCACAGAAATTTCCAGTAGTCATTATCTTACTGTATGAACATTTCTAGAGACTAATTTTATGACTGTCAGTTTTCATTAATGTAAATGACTGAAATCAGAAGCTGCTCTGAGTCAAGAGATCTGCTGTCAAATTTAACAAATCTCATTATTAAAGATTGCCACCATGTTGTTTTTAGGAAAAAGTTGACATTTATGCAGTATCCCTCTTAATAAAGTTTAGTTGTATGCATCACACATCTGTTTCTGAGCTATTTAATTAGACTTTCCTTATGAACAGTAAAGAGAAAGAGAAATTTCTAGTATCATTTCTCTTTCCCTAACTATCTAAATTAGTTCACCTTATGCAAAAAATCAGTCAGCCTTGAGGTATGGCTAGATTCTATGAAATATTCTTATAACTTCTTCCTTTTCAGCCTAAGAAAGTCGTTTGCTTTGAAGAATAGTTTCCCTCCATGCCTTAACATTAATAAGCTAAAATATAGCTGAAGAGACTTTATAGAATGGAATAGGAAGAGAAGGGAGGATTATTGTGGAACATGGAGTTTCAGAGGAGAATATAAATAACAAGGAATTTGAATACAGTAACTTTTCCTTCCGTGTTAAGGAGGGACTGAAGAAATTGAAGACTGATAAAACTAGGAGGGGAAAGGAGAAATCATGAGGACAAGACTGAGAACTGTGAAAAGGGGTGATCTGCTGAGGGGTGTTTAAGGAGTAGAGAGAAAAACAATCATTTAATAAAATAATTTAATTTAATTTTTTAGTACAGTAATTTTTCTTTTTCAATAACAGTCTCATCATAGAATTACATAAGTGGCAAGCACATATACTAATGAAAATTTAATTTACATTTCAAGTATTTTATTATATTTATTCCTTAAACTTTTTTTTTTGGTCTATAAAATACCAGTGTCCCATGGCTGACATATCTAAAAGGTCTTTAAAAAAAAGGAATTTATTTCATATTTCAAATAACAACATTTCCTGATAATTCAATGTCACTTCTACACTTCTATAATGATTTCTTTTCTCTCTGCACTTACCACAAACTTGCAAGGAAGACTCAGATAGTCTTAAGGAAACAGGGAGCGGAAAGAATTCTGGTTTTCCTAGATCTACTATGCTTTCCACAACAAGATGTAGTAACTCTTCTCATGCTAAGACTTCTCTTTAAATCTACCAGACACACTCTCTGAAAAAAGAAAAGTGAGACATTTGAATTTTTCTCTGTTTATATTTGTCTCAGATATATCCCTGTCTGATATCTTATTGTTCATTTTAAGCATCTGGTCTTGAAGTTGTAAAAATACAAGCTCATCTTTATGGCCTTATGAGTTTTTATGTAAGCATACTTATTGAAAAGATTATGATCAAACTTACCACATCCAGCTCATTTTTATGCACAGAATAAGTAGTGAGCTTGTCTTTCTCAGTTTACATTTTTCTTTTCTTAGTTCAAGGCAACTGACTAAAATGAGATGAAAATTTCATATATTGTGTATTTCATGCATTAGAAGCCTGTTCAATATTCATTATTAACTTTGATAGCAAAGGTTGTCATACCACAATATTTGTCTTGTATTAGGGTTCAAAAGCCTTCAGCCATGTATCTTACATTGTTGGCATATTTTTAATAATTTCTGCTTAAATTAAATAAAATTCTTTCTGCTTTTTGATATAAGGGTTTATGAAACCATTGTGACCATTACAATGTTCCATCATTTGAAAGCAACATACCTGCTACTGAAAATTTTCCTATGAAATGGTAATTCTTATTGCAAGGATTAATGTCATTAGACTGACACATAAGTTTCACATTATACATTTTACATTTCTGAAAGTAAAGCTTAAAAGTGAAAGATTAAATACTTGATGCTATACAATATTTTCAAATGTTTATTATACCAACTTGAAGAAAGCAGTATCTTCCTAGTGCTACTGGAGAATTTCACACAATAAAAAGAGTAACATAGACATAAAGACTCTACTATATAGCTTCACAATTTACATCCTACTGAGTAAATCTCAGGAAATGAATATACAAATTACCTTTTTTTCCACTTTTTGTTGACATTTCTTAGATGTCTCAAAGGTCATATAAAGGACCATGTATTAGTCCTGGCATTCATCAGCCTTTTGTGACAGAAGGAGAAAATAATATTTTCATAAAAGACTTTGCAATGGCCTAGTAATGTATTAGTGAGAAGCTGTTATGTAATATGACCATTTTATCCAAAGTGAAATGAAACACATTATTAAAGAAACTGCACTGGCTCATCAATGGAAATATTTGCCACCTATCAAAACCAACTCCGAAAATTTAAATTGTTGGGAAAAAAAAGGAGATATGTGTGTAAAGTAAAAGAAATCTTCAACTGATAAAAGATATGATGAAACAAAGAAAACAAAAGAGACAAATATAAATCCTTAATGAAAATGGCCAGAAGAAAATTTGAGAAAATATTTCCTCAATCTTATTAACAGAAAAAAGTTCACATCCAGAAGAATGACAAAAGATTTTACCATAGGCACAGATGATAATGATATAAAAGAAAAAGCAAGAATTATTAAAAAAATCCACATTTGTAGAAAAAGGAGCTATTTTAGTAGCTTACATTTCTTATGGAGGAGTTCTGGAAATTTGTCCCTTTGAATTTTTCCTTTACTGAGATAGAACTTTCGTTAAACTCAGGTGTCACCAGAATAGACTAAGTGCTAATCAATAAAATAAAATACTCAGATTTCCAGTAGCAAATGGTATTCACCCCTGAGTGTTAAAGGAAGCCAGATACAAAGTTGTTAAATAATAAGACTGGCTTTAATTTACCTTTGGGAAAGACATATGAAAAGTAACACAAGAGTTAAGATTTGGGGGGATATGAATATCTGCGTACAATTATGTCTGAGTTTTACATAACTGTGACTGTTGGAAATTGTGGGAAAGAATAAAATTATTAGCTTAAAGACATCAGGAAAAGTCAATATCTATTATTTTAAAGGAAGTCACACTGGAAAAATAAATTAGAAATCCTTGAAAGACTTTTTAGAATAAAGTGCACCTTGATTTCCAGAACTTTTTAAGATGATGTTGTAAATCTTATTAAAGAAACTAAGCCATCATAGGATGAAACCAAGATTACTACAGGGATAAAGAAGAAAATGGGTGAAAGATTGTTACATTTGTAACAGATAAAAAATATGCTTGACTGTAAAACCAAATCCTGAATTGAGTGTTCTAATAACTTAGTAAAAAGATAAAATTAATGGCCAATACATATAATACTGTGTGGAATGGTCTTAATTAAAACTAATTATAAACATTTATAAGTTATCTATTCTTAGAAAAAGGATCCTGCAGATAAACCTACCTTCTTACAGGAAGGTTTTCTTATTCTTTTTGAAACATTCAAAACAACTGGAAGTCTGTCATGACGTGTTCCCAACTTCCACCAGGTAACCTGTGTTTTTCTTTCTGATACAAGAGAAAGCTCTTCATTTGATTCTTCCTTATACACTAGAGGCACATAAAGGAATTTTTTTATTACTTTATTTTACCAATAATATCAGCCTCAGAAGCCCCTTGATGTTTAGAATAAACTCTTTGTTCAACACAAGCCCTAGTTGCTTAATGAAGTTCTAGATATCTTTCTACTGTCATAGTAGGGCAATTCTGACATATTTTAGTGATCACTATTGTGTTTATGTTATACAATCATGAGATTCGTCAAACTCTTCAAAGGCAGTTTCAGGCAGGCTGAGCTTTGTATTTGTTTTTGTAATTTATCCCCTAAATGTATCTTGGTGTAATGGTATGAGGCATCAGATGAAAGCATCTGTCAGACTCTGAAGAACTCTGCCTGTGGTCAGACAGCCTCTCTTTTATGTTTGCCTGTTTGATGAATATCTTTGACTTGCAATATAATACCATAAAAAAAAAAAAAGAAAGAAACAAAACCCATCAATTTTTGTGTTATTTAATGTTCTGAACTAAACTAATTTTCTATATTTTAAAACCAACAAAAGTAAAATCTGCTTGAGTGAGGTAGGTAATTAGAGGTAGGTAACACAGGTAGTTAGGTTATATAAAACACAACAAAAATGAAAAATAACCCCTACAGCTGCTTAATTCTTTGACCCACTATGGGTCACAGGCTGCCATTATAGACAAGTGCCACCACAGATTCTGATAAAAATAAATTAATAATTTCTATGTTTTATTTTTTTTTAACCTGCTAACCAGGTTTTATAGTTCAAACAAATTTTCTTAGTTTTAGAGATTTACCAATTTCCTGATCCTAGTATTGTTGGTTAGGTGGTGCAAAAAAAGCATACTCACTACAATACATTCTTGTCTTCTAGCTTGAATAAAGTCCAAAGGAAATTTATTTCCATTGCTTCAAAGATGCCATCTTTGCCTTCAGAAATTTATCCAGAGTTTTATTTCTTTGGACCTTTAAAATTCCGGAAATTCCTTTGGATTCATAGTAGGACTTCTTGTTGTTAGGCTGCCTTTTTTTTGCTGTGCTTGTCCACTTAAGAAATTGTCTAGCTACCAAATACTATATGGACTCTAAACTTCCTATCCATAGTAAAACTGTAGGGGGAGAAGGGAGGGGCTATGTCATCTTTTAAGAATAGATTTATAAAATATGTATTGGTTATAAGTGAACTTCCTCTGATGAAGTGCAGGTCTGTGGGACTGTATTAAAATTATTTAGAACTTCCATTAGTAAATCTCCTGGAAGTTAAATATCTCAGTTTATCTTCATCAATTTTCCCTAAGCAATTTTAAGAGGTAAAGCAGGACTATAACTACAGAGAGTGGAAACACAACCTCACGTAGCTAAAACTGCCCAGGATCAGAAATCTGAACTAATCTAAGCAGGGTACATAGCCAATCAGCATATAAGTGATTAGACCTACCTAAATTAGATGAGAAGAAATTCTGAAAATGGGAAGATCCAGGACTACATTTCATTGATGAGTATTTTGCCTAATATCTTTTTAATGTTAAAGGATCATAAACTACAAAATGTAATATATGAAATATTTTATGCAGAGCTAAACCCCAGAAATTTTGTATGATGAATGCCCAGATTAATAGATTAGAAAGTCATATTCAGTCTCACACTGGTGCTCATGTTCTCTCTGGCTCAATGAACCTCTCATTCTTTGCTGCCTAATGACGCATTTGCAGCAATGTGGAGGTTGTGTTCTGTGAAATCCCCTCATCATAGCTGGGGTACCAGCTGCAAGGCTGATGAGTATAGCAAGTGTAAAAGTTAAACATGAGACTACAGAGAGAGTGTAGCATCATAAATTCACAAAGTAACACTTTTTACAGTCCTTGGGCCAAAGGAAATTGCGGATCAAGATACCATCGTGATTTATTTCTGCACTTTTTTCTCAGTAGAAATAATATATTGTTATAAAAAGAGGACAAGATAACTATGTGAATGTTATTAGAAAAGCTGCTATAATATTGAGAATCTTCATTTGTATTTACAATTTTCAAGGAATGGCACCAGCTTTGGGTACCTCCTATTGCCAAACTTCCAAAACTTACTTTTTGAAGTTGCAGAGTCCTCACAGGACAATTTGGGACCTGGCCAAAATGTGATAAAATTATCTGATATAAGGAGTAATGTAGGGTTTATGTCCTTTGAAGTTTATTAATCAATTTTTCAGTTACTTCTAAGTATTTTTGTTAAAAGGTAATTCCATAAGTTTAGTCTTCTCCTGCTTAAGCATCTTTTTCTATTTTCTCTCTACATTTTTTGTTAACTCCTCTAAATGTATTATTTCCTGCCCATTCTGACCCTGTAAATAATTATTTTCTCTTAGTTGGCTACCAATTTTTCCTGACTTCTCTTTGCAGCTAGTGGTTTTAGCTCTTAATTTCACTGTGCTTAACAAGAATCCCTTGTAGAATCTGAATCCCCCTGTTCAACTCCTCACAGTTTTATTGAACACAATTATCAGAGGAAAATGAACAGTAATAGCTGTTTTTTTTTACATATATTAAGTCCTTCTGGCAAGCAAATTATGCAATGTGTTGTGCAGCATGAGTGTACAAAGTTATAGTATGAAGGAAGGTATGAAGAAAAACAAAACATTTATGACTGTATGATTAGCAATTATTTTATTTTTTTTTGTAGGTCAATATATTATTGCTAATAATTCATCCTCAAAAAATAATTTCCCAATGCTTGTAATAGGACAAAAGGAAAAAATTTTAAAGGATGGGTGGCTGTGACATAACAATTTTCAAGAAAATGCAAGCAGGACTTCTATGTTATATATATGTACACACATAGAAAAATAGAGGAATTTGAAGGAAAAGTACTGAGAGGGAGAACAAATCTATGAGGTCCAGCTAAAAGTGACATAGGAGATATTGCAACCCATGATAAGAAAAATCAGTAAGAAAAATTAAGTTCCCAGAGATTAGGTAGAATGCTACAATAAGAAGAAAATTGGGAAAAGAAGGGAAACACAAAAGAGCAGCATTTATTGAATGGAAGAAAATTATATGAATGGGACAGAAAGCTGGAATTGATAGTAGGATGAAACATGGGTAAAAACAAGGAGAAAAGTATGCATAAAAGAGTAAGTAGTAAGAAAACATAGATGTAATTTCTTCAGAGGTCTGACATTTTCATATGATGATTCAAAACTGAATCTTGCACCATAAAGTATTAAATAATTCAATATCTCTGTTTAATAAATAAAACCTCTGCTCCTATTAGAGAATTTTTTTCATTCTAAGAACATTTTTATATTATCTTGTTTATGATCTAAAATACAGTGATCAGGGCTCAAGACCCCTGTATTTCTTTTGGAAAGTTATGTCAACAGATCAGACAGTTTTGGCCATGTACTCTATTGCCAGATCAAAAGTTTCATGAATTAATATGACATAGAATATATGATGGGTTTTGACAACCTCCTTTTCATTAATTTGAATCATAAATAATTACCCATTGTTTGATTGTATATTACTCAGGAGAAATCTTAAGACCATGGGAAAAGTAAATTATGTGTCAAAGGTTCATTGTATCCAAAGTTAAACTCAGCTGATCACAAAAAAGAATTTCTTGCTTAAATATTTTCTAGCATCTCATATAAAAAAGAATTTTGACACTTCAACCCTCATCCAAAATAGGTTAAGATAAATGTTAAAGAGAAGTACATTCTCAGCAAAGTTTCTGCATTTAAACTGTCCACCACAGAAAGCCTGATATCAGTTATTCAAAATTCGTGCTTATTGGTGCACTCATGTCTAAAGTATTTGTCTCTCCAAGGAGTTTGAAATTACTTAATGAAAATTGTAGTACATGCATTCTTTACGCTCCAGGAATCTCTATTCAAATTTGACTTTGGCAGAATTTTCAACCTGTCATGCATCCCTCTCATATCTTCAACATATTTTAGTGTATCTTCTCATAAATCCTGTGCATTTTAAGTATATAATATGATCCATTTTTCACAGAATGGGGAATGGATTTAAAAAAGAGAAAATACATGATTCTCCCAAATGACATATGAAAACTGGGAAAACAAATTGATTGAATCTCAGTCAATCTGAAATGTCTACCCAGACAGTAAAGTGCAGCTGGATCTCACTCTAAGATGAATTCAGAACAAATCTGGAATCTGGAGGCAGATCAAAGAAATATTAATTACTCCAAAGTCTTATAACATAGATTTATTTTATATCCCAGGTTAACATTTTGGACACTAAAATATATGTGATTCAAGAAAACTCTTCAAACACATGTGACTCGAGAAATCTGTTTGGCCTGAACAGGTACATTTTTTTTCAGTGAAAATTTATTTTCTCATTGATCATATTAAACAGCATATAAGACTCACTTGTAGTTCATGCTCTTACTCTACTTAAATCACATAGCTCTGCACATAGACTTCTTTTTCTTTTTGAGGGGAATAAGTTCATTTGTTGTTTCCAACAAAAAGTGATCAAAAAAACTTGAAAGTCTGAATTTTTAATGACGTTGTCATCCCATTATATTCTTAATAGTGTGACTTAAGAAAAGGATAAACAACAAATAATAATATTTAGCAGAGTCTTAAAATTCTTGCCCTTTGGATCTACATGAGTGAAACTGTGTATGGGCAAGTTTAAAATATTCAAGCTGAACCCCTAATTGTGTTACCATATTCATTTAAAAGAATCACCTCTGCAACACATAAAAACAGGCATGTTTATTTTTGCACAGTGACATTTTCAATATTCAAATTTCTTAGAAACAATTTGTGCCAAACAAAGGTTAAGAGTTTAACATTGTGCTCTATTGTCTTCACTTGCATTCTATACATATATGTCCAAGACATAACGGAACCATGGTAAAAGCATAACATTCAGTAAACTGCTCTGCAAATATTGCAAAACTTAGGACAGCTTAATTGAATGTATTTACAACCATATTTATACATTTTTTATGTATTTATTGTCTTACATTCCAAAACACTGTACGCTTATTTTGCTCTGTACTCCTTTTCTATACTAAGTAAACTCATATGTCAACATCCCAACATATTTCTTCAATACTGATTTTGTTTTTGACTAAAGCTTCAAAACTTCTGACTGGATCCATTTGATGCAAAAACTCCTATAATACATCTGCAAACAGTTGCACGCTCATATGACAGCACTGGAGAGTTTATACTTGTGACATGCTGTTAACCACATCATTCCTACTTTAACAATGTTCCTCTTGCGTTAAGGACTCAGACCTCATTTTCCAGTCTCTTCCTCAAAGCAAGCAGCCATAATCTCATACATAATCTTTTTTGTTATGCAAGGTGAAGGCAGAAGCATTTTAGTTAAAGAATGAGCCACCATTAGCATAAGTCTGCTGACACTTTGTGTTTACTAGACCATTCTAGAAAAAATTAGTTTTTATTTCCCCAATTAGTGATGACCTGCAATCTGTGCATAACAGTTATTTCTATGTCAGTTTGGTTGCAGCTCTTCCTCTAATTCTAATTTTACAAATAACCATAATGTATGACAATATAAATTATTGAATGTACACTGAAATTAAAAAGGACTTAGAACTTATCCAGGGTTCTTTTTTTTTTTTTTGGGTTGTTTTTGGTTTTTTGGTTTTGGTTTTTTTTTGGTTGCTTTATAGGAGGGAAGAGGAGAATGATAGCAGTCAAGCAAATAAAGGTTATTCTTTAATTTCTTTAAACCAAAATCTTGATTTGATTTTCTTTATAAATTTTTTAAGAACTCTGAGTTAGTTTCCTAAAGTCAACTAAACATAACCAAAAATATGTTAAGTATGTGACATAGAAAATACATTTATAAAAGCTTGTGCAGTTTCTAATCTCATTCCAGCAGAATCTTGACATATACTTTTCTGCAAGGTTCTGGACACATATATTTCATAAAAATGTGTTATGTAAAATATAGCCACAATTTTGAAAAATGGAATAAAAAAATAAGCATCTGATTTTAAAGAGCAAAGAATATGGTCTGTGATTTTAGAAGGCGCTAAACATTCACAGTTTATAATGAAAGGAACAATTCATCTGGTGATTTTGCACTTTGTGCATAACTCTGAACTTTCATAAACACAAGAAATTCACCTACATTATCTGTACAATGAATGTTATTTCAGAACTTGAATTTGATCACATAAAATAAATCTCTTTAATTGTCTATATATATAGAGCTGTCAAAGAATATGTAGTCTGGTGTAAACTACTTGTGAGATAAATGTTAATGTGGATAAGTCTATAAGCAAGTCAACTGGGTTTACCGTTTCAGATAGATAATATGATTGGCATTTTCCTACACTTCATTGTTGGTATTTCTACTAATTTAGGTGCCTAAATCTGGTTATTCTCATTGACACCTTTATAAATCAAAGAGGAAAACAATGCATTTCAAGCAGGTGATTTTTCATATGCTTACATTTGGCTGAGATGACCCACCTTGAGGGAGGTGCCTGCTTTTCTCCAGTTTTTCTCTTCCCAACCAAGGGCCTGGAATAATGATGCCCATTGATTGCAGCAATCCTGTTTGTAAATAATCTTATTTCATGTACTGAAAGTTTGTGAAGTCTAATTATATAGATATATCTTGTAGGTTACTGTATTAAATTGCTCCCTTATCCCTCAAATATAAGATATCTAAAAATTTAGGTAACCAGGAGCTGCAGCTGTAATTTTCTGAACACTTTTTCTCCTTCTAGGATAATAAAAAGATATCTTTTGCTTCCTTTGCCTGTCATTTGAAAGCTCCAAATTATCCACTTTCTGAATATCATAAGAGTTTTTGATTTCAGAACAGGGAAACTGTTTTTTGTTCAATGCATATTTGAGTCTTGGACTTATATTCTAAATGAAATTCCTGTCATATTTATTGGAAATAAATGCTTGTTGGGCCAGTTCCTTCTAGGCATTTCTTAAAGGGTAGAGATGCATCTTATCCAGCTTAAATAATTCCGTCTGATATAGTAATTTAAACACTTTTGCAGTCAATGGAGAGAAACACATTTTTAAAGTGTGATTTATTTCACTTATTAACATGATGAATCATGTCCTGGAAATAGTGATTCTTCTAGTCTGGCTATAAGAAAATCCTTTGGATGTATAATTCTGATGTGGACATTTATGCAGTAGAACCCTCTTTATTACAACATGGATATTTATCCATTCAGCCTGCTATAGCAAGTCTTCTTTCTCTTTTACCTTTCAAGTGGAACAAATGACCATTTAAAATTTTGATATTCTGGAAAATATACAGATGTACAAACAAAAATAAAGCACCCAAAAACCTAAGCCAAATAGTCTGTTTTTACACTATGTCTATATGTGAGATTTTCCCCTATGTGACTGAAATGTGCCACCCAAACCTTTACAAAATTGCAGCCAGAAACATTTTACTGTTAAAAAGAAGAAAAAAAAAAAAGCCACCCAAAAAGTCTACATTAGGTAATAGCAACTAATGTTGGCGATTTTTTCAATAACTGCTGAGTAAGGGTGATTTACTCCTGACTTGCTTACAGAACATATTTTTTACTGAAGTGATGCAAAAAATAATCTTCCATATAAAGGGAATCTCTACAAGTTAGCATTTTCCATGCATGCCAACATTAATGAGTATTAATGGATATCACACCTATGTTCACTATTTCTATCATTCATTGGACAATTGAGGTTAATATTTTCAAACTTAAGCAGCCTGAAGTAAAATATTTTTTTAAATTCAGGTTGTCCCATCACACAGGTTGGTAGTTAGATAATAACTTCAAATAACTAGTGACACTGGGTGCATACACATACATAAATATATATATGAGGGATCATGGATTCTATCTGCCTCCAGAAAGGTATCTAATATCATCTGGGATACTTTACAGTCTATTAAAATTCCTGTTACCACTCCATAACTTCTGTGTCATATGTGCCAGCCCAGTGTGGACAACTTAGATAATTTTGGGCATCTCACATGGTATCAGACACTTATGTGGAGGTGACTAAATTGAATGCTCATCTATTTAATGGAAACTTCTCACCTTTGAAACATCATTTCTTCCTGGAGGTCATTAAAGGCAGCCCTCTTAATGACACTTTTGTTGGGGACATGAGAAAGAGTTCACTAAAGATGTCACCAGACTTAACACACAACCTAGGCCACCTAAGTGAAGAATATTGAACACGAACGTGGTTCAGAGACCTCATTCTGAGCAGTACTAGACTTCTGCAAGAGAGGATTTATTATCATCATTATTTTAATTTTTGTGCATTTTTTAATCATCATGGGAAATCTGGGAATATATGGGGTGATAGAAGTGTAAGTTGGTTATACCTCAGCTTTGACTACTTTTGCAATTCTTAGGTGATGAATTTGGCAGCTGCATAGATTCCCCAAGGTGAAGATGTGAACAGCCAGTGATTTGAAGCTGTATTGTTCCCTGTCACTACAATTCTTACCTGTGCTAGTAATTTTCCTTATGGTTTAATGTCTGACAGCTGCAGTCCTACATGTGGAAATCAAGCTTATGCTGATATAATGATTTTCAGTGGTTTCTTTGTCCCAAAGTGTACTCAGTCCCCATGAACTATGAAGCAGAACTATAATGAGGGAATTTGCAATGAATTTCAAGTTTATGCCAATTTGAGCAGCTTGACACTGGATTTAATATAATGCTGAAGAATAATTATTCTGCTGAAAGTTTTATGCATTCTCATTTAAGTTAGAACAGATATACTGAATGGATAATCTGTTTTTAAAGAAATATATCTGGAGTTACTTTAACATATTGAGATTCTGAGCTGGAAATAAGCCTGCATTATGTAGTTTATGCACATTTTCTTGGTATAGTAAATGCAAAAAATCCAATAAATTGGTATTTTAAGAATTTAACAGATGCAATCTATTACTGCTATTTGATAAAAGTTACAAGAGCTTTCTTGAAGCCTTTGTGGAAATGCTTTCTCTATTTATTCCTCATGAAATAACTAATGCAAATTCATAGATAACATAGGTCATAGGTCACATTTCTTTTCCCCAGCTCATTACAGGCAAAATAATAAGGAAAGTTTTCGAGAATGTAAATTCTCTTGTGGAAAAAGTGTATTTCATTCATAATCACAATACACAGCGTTTCTGGTGTTTGCTCATGGACTTCAAGGTCTGAGCCATTAAAACTTGCATATAACTTGCATAACTCAAATTTGTTTTGTGAGTTACTTTTATTGAAATAATAGAAAATGTTTAAGACATAAATATATTTAAGGGAATTTATATAGGCCTTCTAAACATATTGAAAGTATCTGAATAATATATACAGATAAGATTATAGATATAATAAATATCTATTTCTAGATATATTTTAAGACTTTTAAAATAATGGTCAATTGACGGCAGGTTTCTGCAGAAGAAAGTGCTATCCAAGGAAATGATTCTTTATCTATGCTAAAATGGTTCCCTTGCATCAATTAATGTTAGCTTAACAAAGTAAAATTATGAGGCAGGCAACTCTCTGAAAGCATCCTAATATTGTCTTAATAACTGGAATTTTCATACGAATAAAAAGTCTGTTCTATATGTAATAAGGATTTTTAAAAATTTACTACTGATTTCTAAATAATATCAGTATTTTGATTACAAGAACATATATTAAAATAATTATTGAACAATTGTAACTGAAGCCAATGAAACAATATTCTTAGTTTATTTGTGACTTTGACAACAATGCAAAACTTTTCTATAAAATTGAATCATATAATGTCAATACTAAAGAGCTCCACTAAAGAATAGCTATTAATTGACGTTTTTATCGGTAGATATACAAGGGTTCCAACATATTAGGAAATATCTATATTTCAAGGAATTTAGTAATTGATTTCAGTAAAATTAATGTTTGTTGCAGCTCTGATTTCACTGTGACTTTTATACTTTGACATTGAAGAGGTTATCTGAGAGAAAAGAAATCATGTTTGATGAACAAGGTCACCTGTCTTTTGAAAAGACAGTGGCTTTCTTTAATAAGTAAACTTAACATTGTTTAGCAAAATTTAGTGCATCAGAAGTGATTGTAACTCTTATACATAAAAAATGGGTCTTAATGAACCACAGAAATCAAGACTACAATTATATAATACCTGGATTTAAACACATTCCCTTTGAGAAAAAGGTAAAACTATTGTTATTTTTAGGGAAAGCAAACATAATGGTAAAGGAAAAAAAAAAAAAAATTTCATCAGTTCTCTTTAGAAGAAACTTGTAGCACTTGTATAAATATGAAAGCCGATTTTGGTTCTTATTGTGGCTAGATTTTACATAATCAAAATAAAACAAATACTGATTTTATTGTTTCAGAATAAGAGAATTGGAATAGACTAAAAAAATTCACATGAGAATCATTTTGGTAAAATAAAAGCAAATTGAAAAAGTAAAAAAGGCAATTGAGAATGAAAAATGAAATTAGGATAAATGGAAGAAAATAATGATCAAGGCACTTAAAACAAATTTGGCACTGAATGAAATTAATAGGAATAATCCAACTTTGAAGATCTGTGTATAGGTAAAGCAATAATATTTCTATTATATATATTAATATAATGAAATAAAAGGAAAGTTCTGGAAATAGCATTAAAATTCAATTTCTAAGTTCTTCTAAGCTACCTCTGTAGGAGTTCTGAATGCCAATATCTATATTTAATTACAGTTATAATTATAGAATCTTCTTAATTTGGTCTCCAAAACTTGTGTTTATGTGAAGCAAAATCTTTAGACAGATTGTTGTAGTTGGAGAAAAATTCATATGTTTGTGAAAGAGACTAATTGCAATTCAAAAGGCAACTGGCTGTGGAAAATTAATGTTGAATTGTTTTCAGCTGATTCCAAATTAGGACAGAGAAATATTTAAATCCATATACTTCGGCTTCAGAATTGCAATTCAACTGACATCAGTAAGCAAAGACCTCCATGCATACTGATGCAGTTAGAAGAAAAGCACATCTTCAAATGAAGTGATGGAAGCTCAACATATTTTTTCATCTTAAATGATTGCAGAGATTTCCACTACAAGAACTCATTTTAGTGCAACCAGTATTCCTTCTCAAAATTGCTAGTGATAGAGGATTGTGAAATTTCTGCTTTTGGGCCATGAAATGTTTCCTATAGGATCAGCCAGGCTTTAGAGAAGTATATTTGGTGCCCTGTTCCCAGTAGCTGTGCATCCCTGAATAGCAGAATTTCATATTCCAGTAGTGGCCTTAGGTTCTAACTGATTCAGCTGAGCAGACAGAAAGCATCAGCACCAAATCTACTGCCAGATCAAAAGCTCAGACTATGATTACTGGCAGAAATTATCAACCCTAAAGGGAAGCACAGATGACACTAGTATATTTACCATATGAAATGTATTAAATCAAATGGTCTAATTTTCCTTATTCCACTTGCATTTATTCTGATTTCCTGACTTGCAGTTATTCTCAGTCATAAGTGGAAAGTCATAATTTTGCAGCTCTAAGTAGGCAAAATTGTGTATCTACAAGCATCAGAAATAAATAAAATGTAGGATTTTTCTCCCTCTTGAAATGTTAAAAGAGTCTCTATAGACTGTTCTTGTCACGGTTCATCCATTAACATGATGCAGCGAAATAAGGGGATCAATTTTCCAGCTTGTCATGAGCTTCCAACATGCAGTAGATGCATCAAACAGTGAGGTTAGAGCCCACATGCTTAAATTGAATATAAGCTTAAGAAAGAATTAGGTTACTGTTTCTTTGACTCCCATACTTGCAACAAAGCCCCAGTGCAGCCCCAGGACTTTTTTATATTACCTGATTAAACACACAGGCTTCCCACTCAATAAAATAATTTATAAGATGCATTAACATAGGTGAGGAGGTACAATCTGAAGTTACAAAAAAAGCCTACTTTTAGTTTTGTGTTTCTTCCTGGTTTAGAGTCACAACTCAGTCACTATGAATATTCAGACCATTTGACCTCTTCCTTTCAGTAAAGTCAAACTGCTTATTTAAATGAGAAGACCATAACCCATTTGAAGACAAGACCTGAACAGCAAAAAAAAATTATATTACTATCCACTTTTCTCTTTTAAAAAACACAGCTTAAAATTGATTAAATAGACTTTCATATTTCCCTTGCAGCCATGAAAACTGTTCTCATTTTCCTTTCCACACTTTGTGTAGACTTCCCATGATTATCCAGTTCTTCAGGACACATTCATGAGAGCAATACCTGAACTCACTACTCTACATTCACATATTTACGCCTACAATACTCTGGGGGCTTTTTTCTTGTTCACTGACTGTGAACGGTTTTATGATTTTATAGGGCATAAATACTTAATCTTTGTCACTTCCATACTTCAAGTTTGTGATCAACAGTGTATTCACTGTGTAGATCCTTGTTCTTGTGAAGTTATCATTCTCTTGTCTCATAGAAAAATAATCATTTCACAGTCAGTAAAATCCTAAGCAGTGCTGACAAAGTCATGGTTGTTTGATGACTACAACACAGGCACCAGCCCTTCCAATATTTAAGGAAGCCATCTGCAGAAAAACAGACACAAATTAACTGAATAGGAAAAAACCATGCAAAAATTGCCAAGCAGGAACAAGCCATGCATAGATTGTACAAGTGTTGTGTCAAAATTATTTTTAAATGGTCAAAACTAATGGGAGTATAAATTGCTAAAATTAAATAAAACCCATATTATGCTACTATTGTAATTTAAAATTGCTTACACCTGACACCTTTCATTTGAAAGTTGAGAACAGAAAGCAGGAATTAATTTTAGAGCTGTCATCAATTTTGTGAACCATTGATATGCAAGGGGTTTCTATATTCTGTAGACTGTGGCTGATGCTTCCACTCTAGTCCTTGAGGCAAGGTGAAAGCTACCAATTCAGAAATGGTTCCAGTATTCCTAAACAGGTTTCAGTATCCTTTAGAATATGTTTGGCAATTTTAAACAGTATTCAAGACAACACAAGGATAAAACCTTTATGGGACTGAATATTGCTGAAACTATCACAGTAGAGTTAGCTTATATGTATGTAGCAACACACTGTAATTGGTACAACTGTATAAATCACAGCATTGCTTATATGTCTTCAAACTACCTGTGTTAATAATCATACTTATTAATGGTTTTTAATGTGAATTGTTGGTTTTGCAAAAAGTGAATATTCCCAAATTAATTTCATATATCCTACAGAACATCATAAAAATGCTCTTCTCAGTAATTCATAGTAGATTAAAAAACATGGGCTTCTGAACCAACTTTAAAGCATTTGTGTCTGCATTCAAGTTTGTCAACAGAAGGTCCCCCTTGCAATCATAAAAAGAAATAGGCATTCTGGAGTATAATACATCTCACCAATGTTAGATGCTTTTTTTAGGATAAGGTCATGATTCCAAGGTATGAACCTTTCTGCACTAGGTTTAAAGAAAGTTTGGCTAATGGCTAATTCATATATATATGTGTGTATGTGCACGTGTATATATTAAAAAAAACTTTATAATTACCTGTGTCCACTCATTAGTTTGAGGGTCGTATGCTTCCATAGTGTTCAGGTATGTCTGACCATCATAGCCACCTACTGCATATAATTTGTCACCAAGGAGACAAACACCAACAGCATCTCGAGGCATACTCAGTGGAGCCACCATTGTCCACGTATCAGTTTTTGGGTCATACCTGAGCAAAGAAAAATGAAACTGGGTATGTGGAGAGAAGACAAGCATCAATCCATGTTGATTTTCACTTGAATATAGTCCTTTTTTTCCTGGGGGAAAAACCAAACCTTTAGTATCCTATCCAAAAATTTTTTCCTAACATCAAAAAGATACAGATTTATTGCATTCCCAATTCAGCCCTGTAGATGTTGATTAGAAACTTTTGCTCAGCTAACATTCTAGAATAAACTAAGCTGTTTGTAGGATAGTGTGTCATAAAGAGATCTGAGAAAGATATATGAGCAATATCTGAATGGATGGGTATAAAATTTTTTTATATGTTATGAATACATTTAAAGTGGGGTATTTCCTGTAGCACATCTAAAATATTAGAAATATTATTTCTAATATTAAATGTCACTATATTTTAATTTCTGAAATTATACTATAAAACAGTAAAAATCTCCCTATGTATTCTCATGCTTAACTGCATTAAAATTAGTGTCTCCTCCTGATATTTGCTCAAGTAGATAAAATAATATTGGTTTTTAGACATAATCACAACTGAATTTTTTAAATGGAGGGTAAAATTCTTTTTGTATAATGCCTGTAATTTAAAAATAAAATATTTAATCTAGGTTTTCATTTAGATATTCCGTAACAAAGTAAAATTGTTGATTTCAGAAGTCATTCCATTGTAACTCTTTTGGACATGCATAAACCAGAAATTAATTATCTTTTGATAGCTTTTTACCAAGAATGTCTGAAGTATTAGGTTACACTAGATACCATTTTTAGATGTCAAATATTTGTAAAATAGAATAGTGTATTACAGTATAATAAAATTAATTTAATCTGTCCTTAAGCAGTCTACTATGTAATAGAATCATGTGATCAGTGGAAAAAATAAGCAGTTTTGGTCTACAAATCCTTTAAAAAGTCTGACTGTATTAATTTGCTTAGATGTGTAAGTATTTATGTCATAAGCCATATTATCAATAAGCAACTTGGAGGGATACTGTTTGAAGTCCTACATATTTGAACAATGAAATATTATACATATATATATTAGTACAAGCACTGAAACAGCAATGCTACAGTGTTTTGCTTGTACCAGCCTTTTAGTTCATAAATATAACTTTTAAATTGGACAATAAAAAATTGTCTGTAACCTTGTTCATATTGTTCTTGAGAGGTAAATACATTTTAAGAAAACAATCTACTTGCACGCTAGCTGCTAATCCTGGCATTTGGGGGACTTCTCAGAAAATAAGATGTCAAATATCTAGATATATGATAAATGTCTTTCCTAACTTTAGAGGAAAATACTGCAAAATATTGCTTGAATATGTGGAAGGGAAATCACCATGTAACAAGCCAAAAAAAATATTTTGGATGGATTTTTTCAAAGACTGTGTGAGTTTTCAA
This sequence comes from Passer domesticus, assembly GCF_036417665.1. NCBI lineage: Eukaryota > Metazoa > Chordata > Aves > Passeriformes > Passeridae > Passer > Passer domesticus. Next base: position 53,226,690 of record NC_087475.1, on the reverse strand, counting down.
CAACAGAATCATACGCCTCAAGGTGAAACAATTTCCCATCCACTGAAATGCACCAGTGTGCATTGTATCTTTGCCTACCTAAAGGTCATAAATGTTTAATAGACTCCTCCATACACATCTCTTAAATTAGAAGGGCCAAGGTGAGGAGGTGCAAAAGTTAAAGCTGGAAAACAATACAACTAACATCATCATTTGACCATTTTTTTTTCTTCTTCTTCTTCCAATAAACTGGTGTGCAAGGCTAAAACGAATCCTTATAACTCAATTCTGTCAACAAAATAGAACTGCAAAAGAGCTTGTTAGTTTTGTAACTTCCAGGAAAATACCTGAGATTTCTTACATCCTTTATGCTGCTAAAAAGCAACTGTATATGTCATCTTTATGATAGCTAAGTATGCCCCAGGCTGAATAGGGTTATGATAAAAGCTCCTGAATGTGGAAATAAATCAATTTTGAAATCAAGGTGACACAAAGGGGAAAAAAACTATAGGTCAAATGACTATGTTTTTAGCATCTGTCAAGTTTTGAGTAACATTTGAAAGAGAAAAGTTTCTTTATTAAATCTGCCAAAATATATTGAAAATTTTATAATTTTTATGAAGTAGTTATTTTGCCTTTAAAAAGGAATAGAAGATTGTACTTTGCCAACTTGTGAAGATGAGTGAAACGTAACTATTATTTGAGAATGCTCGAATCCAGCATTTAAATCCTTTAAAATTGCATCAACCTTAGAAAAACATAAACTGGAGTACCTAACTAATATTGACCAGTACTTTAGCAGTAGCACAAGAAAACACATATCTGCTGGCTCCACTATATCTGCATAATCTCAAAAATAAATTTGAAAATATTATCTCTGGTTTGACAGTCTTCCAGGAAGAAATTGATACTGGAATAAAGCACATCCTACCAGGCTGCATTAGAATGACAAAATGACTGAAGCAGACTCATTCCTGAAGAACAAGAGACTTAGTTAAAAAACAAGACTTCAATATTTACAGAAAGAAAAACTTTTAGACTAATAGACCTCTTCATCACTTACTATTCTTTGTTTTCCTAACATATTGAGGGACTTTTATTTTTTTGGAAATGATGCATTGTTTTGGAATAAAAAAACAGACATACTAAATAGCATTCCAGCCATCTTATAAACTAATCAATCACTGTGAGGGCCATGAGAGTTCTTTCACATTTCAGTGGAGTCCACCAGTTAATTCACATACACTCAATGTAAGTTTATAGTCTTACAAGTTTTTGTTAGTCCGAAATTTTAGCCTCAAAGCTAACTTTTGATGAAGTACATCATCCACACCTTTTGCTACCAGTGGAACAAATATCTAGATGAGGGATACTATATACTGTCACTCTAATACTAGTACATAAAACAGCATAATGATAGGTTTAGCTCATTTTGCAGTCTCTCCTGAGAAAGACAAATGCAATGGAGTATGGTTTGTCATCAACACCAGAAGGGTTTTCTTCTCAGTGAATGAAAAATAAAATATAAGCTCCCTACTGAATACCAATAAGCAGAAGCAGTTGAAAATATCTCAAGACTGTTGCTAGTAGTCTTATTATAAATTTATTTAAGTGAAAATTCTTTTTATTGTTCCTTATAAATAAAGGTCTACAAGCATAGGCCCTATAAGTACAGGCATCATGGGATTTCCCTGATTAAGTGTCCCTCTGTTGCAGATGAGAAGAATTGGCAATGATTTTTGCTTACATACAGCAGAGATGGCAATGAGTCTAAGATTGAGCAAAATCATATGGATAACACAAGGAGTATTCACTTATAATTTTTCAATTAAATATTGAATACCAAGTTGTATTTAGCAGAAAAAATTACTGACATTTAATCAAGCCCTTCTGAAAAGAAATAATGAGATAAATCTTTCCCACCTTATATGTTAAGATAAACCAATTACTCAAATATACCTACTTTAACTTTTGCAATCTGTACACATTTGAGTGAATACTTTCATTATTCTCTTTTATAGCATTCAGAAACAGAAAAAAAAAAGTAAAACATTCATGAAAAATTTGAAGAATACCTTTAAATTGAGAGCTTTAATCACTTCATCTGTGGTGTACTGCCCTACTAGATATTCTTGGATGTGTAGAAAATCTATTTGCAAAATTCAAGGTACTGTAAATAAAGTGTATTAGGCTTATATCACCACATTTGAAAGTGACAATTTTGATAAAGGAAGGAATTCATTGTACTGTGAATATCCATCACTTAGACAGTTCTTTATTTCTTCTTTTCTTAGCTATGTTTTTGGAGTTAGAAAATATTCTAAACACAATTCAATTTTATGTTATAAAATTTTTTCAAGGAAAAAGTTTTATCTCTACAATTTTTAGTTTGTGTCACTTCAATGCATAGTGTCACAAATAATAGTGTCCTAAAATTACTTAAATGGGATGTGTAAAGGGTGATTTTTTGTGTTTGTGGTAATATACGATAGTACTGTGAATAAAAAGGGATTAAAATAAGTTTCAAAGAGATTGTCTTTCACACACCTTTATAGAATTTTCAAGTAAGTACTAATTAGACATTTCTAGGATTAAGAACATCTGTTTAAATTTACCATCATTAAGCTAAGAAAATAATGCTACCAGATATTATTTTGTATTTAAAACACGCATACATAATTTGATACCTTTCCACGTAGTCCAGCAGACGAGAACAGTGATTAGAAGCAGGAGCATCATGACCTCCAACTGCATAAAGAAAGCCATCACAGGTAGCCACGCCTACACCTCCTCTTCTCTTACACATAGGAGCACACATATTCCACTTATTTGTGTGAGGATCATAATATTCCATTGAGCTCAAACATGAACTTCCATCCCGACCTCCAACAGAATATAACCTAAGAAAGTCCACGCAAATAAAAGTGTTGATAAAACAAGAGCTCAGAATTGCAGAAGTAAAAACAATGAGTATCTGGTTTTTTATCTGACAACAGAAAATAGAAAAAAAATACATAATATTTGAAATCATGTGAATCTCATATAGTAAAAAACCACAGTTTTCAATATTATTACCAGTCTCACGTGCTATTTAGTACTTTGTCCACCTGAAGAGGAAGGAAGATATTTCTTTCTCATAATGAATATTTTCATTCTTTCATTACTGCATATTCAGTCAAGAGCATTACAAATGATATGCAAGTTTGTCTCTAAAGGTTTGAAAATCATGTAAGCAGGGTTGCTGCCTAAACTCACCATTTAGGAGATGGGACTGGAAGTGCAAACTTATAACTGGTAATCCAGACAAGGAAGAAATATGCAATCCATTTATTATAGTTTCTCTGTGGTTTTGCTGTGCATCAAACTATTAAGAAGCACAAACAATATGGAAAACAGGATCTGATATTCAACAAATTCCACATAAAAATCTATCAATAGGAACACATTTCCAGCATGAATTTTACACTTAAAATATAGTAGAGATCAAATATGAAATGTGTTGCAGATAGGAGTGTCACATTACGTTTTAAACATGGATTTTTAAAAATTGCTACCTCAGTTTCAAGGCTCTTGCTTACACTGGAGAAAATTCTTACCCACACTAACAGCAACATATCTACTTTGCAAGAAAATTATAACCCCCAAGCACGGTGTGTTGTTTTTCGTCATCAGAATGTTTTATGAGGATAAAGTTATGTTGAAAAGTAGTGGACAACTTCTGAAGAGTATTTTAAACTTGAAATTATAAAAATGTGGTTTAACAAAAATGATGTTGTGTTTGTAAGCATCTGCAGGCAAGAAACTTGTTTCGTTCTGCTGTTTATAATGGGTCCCAGGAGGAAATAGTTCTGATTGTTCTTTCTCCCTTATACCATGCTGTATTCATTCTGTATGAATCTTTTTGCAGTCTGTTGCCTTTTATATAGTGCCTGGAGATTAACTAATAGAAACACAGGCTATTTTAAAGTCCAACCACTAAGCAATTTCAGACGTGAAAGCTGTCTCTGTAAAGCAATTACTCATTTGGAAGCTTTTACTGTCCTAAGCACTCTATGAATTCAGAGCCATTTAAATGTGCATTTGCCATTACATTTCATTGGTATGGATGCTGATGAATAAGAAAATGCTGTACAACCACTGAATATGTCACTGAAGCCTGAGAACATTTTGGTAGTGCCTGACAGCCATACCTGTGCTCTGACTAAAGCACCCAGGAGAATCCATACTCCACTGTGAGAGATACTAAAGCAAATACACTTTTTTACAATTGCTTCTTTGGATCCAGACCTTTGGATTTAACTTCATTTATGATTATCAGATATCTAAAGATGAAATCAATATTAAAGCATCCAATTTTGTTAATCTGTGGATGTCTACAGTATCCAACTTGCGGTTCACTCAGACTAGTCATCTGAGCCTAAAGAACAACAATAAAATTATTTAAATTTTACCAAAAACAGTTATAGTAATATAAATGTAAATATAAACATTTACATATAGGTGTCTGCAAGGATCTTATCTTTATTTTCAAAGATGTGACTTGGTTCAGCTATCCACAGACAGTTATAAAACATTTTTTGTGACATTTAAGTTATGTTGACATTCCTTCCAGGCTGAGAGATATGGAAAATAGTATAGTACAAAAACCAGTAGAAAAAAAAACATGACTGCTGGCAGCCTGAAGCAATTTAAATGTAAGTAGACAACTACATATCGGTAAGTGAATTGATCCCCAAAAACATAAACCATGATTAAGATTTCTAAGATTGTAAAATTTTTTTCTTACTTGGACAGGTAAACACTGTACACCATTTAAAAAATGCAAAGAACCAACATTTCTGCAGACTTCAGTGCAAATAATCTGGTGTACCCCTAAGCAAAATCCCAACAACTTCGATATTTCTTCTGGCATGAGAAGTTCTTATTTATTCCATTGTCTTTCAACTGAAATAAATCAATAAGCTGATATTTGCACACTGAAAGTAAAACATACTTTCTCATTCCTCTATTCCAATTAAGACAGGTAATAAAATATAGCTGAAGGCACTCTTGAATTGCTGGTAAAAAGACAGCAAATGCTGTTCACAAGTACCTTATGAAGTGATTGGGACCACCTAGTCTGTTGCTAAAATGCTCTCAGGTATTCAGAACAAAATTCATTTTCAAAATCATATTTTGGAGCTAACATTTTTTGAGTTTTGTTGTGTTTCTATCTTTTTTCTCGAAGGAATCATTAATAATTTTTTTTTTTTTTTTTTTTTTTTTTTTTTTTTACTTTCCCAAGGGTAAAATAAAAATAGATAAGGAAAAGTTGGAAATGGAGCAATTGTTTTAAAGCTGTGGTTGTGGCTGTTTGAACAATTCAGTCAGAATTTGCTTCCAGTCTTCAGTCAAATTTCCAAATCTATGTTCACAAAGGCTCAAAAATGACTGGGGAACGGCTCTGCAACAGGCACTGAATATTCAGGATACTCTACATCTATCTGAAATTTTTGAAATATTTATAATTAAGGCTATTTAATAGTCTTTCTTTTTAAAGCTCGGGGTGTTATTTTATCAGATGACTTTAAATGAAATAATTTTTTCAGCTTTCTCTAGCTTGTCAAAAATTTGTAATACAATTTCTATAGGGAAAAACAGAATGCATTTCTCTGAATTAGCTGAATTACTCCTCATGGTGTATCCCATCAAGACTAGAATTATTATAAAAATAGTAATCATATATCCCTGCTTAGAGAGCAAGACCAGCAAGGAAAAGAAATCATCCAGGACTGAACACTTTTATCTCCACAGTCAAAGTTCTGCCTGTGGAGATATTGTAGATTTCTATTCCTAAATAGTCTACATTTCAGCTGATTCAGACACTGTGCATGGATAACAAATTAGGCCAAGCTCAGCCTCTTCTGTCTTTTCAGGGTTTGGTCACTTTTACTAAGATGGAGAGAGATTCCTGAACATTTGTATACATATAACTATATGTATAATTGGCTAGAAAAATGACGTAGAGGTTTCAAAGTAGGAAACATTAGGAGAAATCACAACCAGCTGGATCAAAAGCATTTATCTCAGTTCTGTCATTACAAACCTTTGATAACTACTCAGAAAAGACAGTTTTAAATTCAGTTTGACAAGCCAACCTCAAAAGACCAGACTGCCTTTGATGTGAGGTGGGTATGGTTTGTGAAACCAGTTGAATCATGCCCTTGCTGCATTTCTTAATGAGGTTTTCCCTTTCAAAATTCTTTCACTATGAATATCAAAGACCTTATCCAGTCTTTTGCTTAGGCCCTTTTGTACCCTTTTCTGGCCTTTCAGTGTGTCTGAAAGAGTAGCAGAGAATTACTCTGGCACAAAAGATATCTGCTTATTAGCACTGAGGGACAGTAATAATTTTCATCAGTGCTGGACTATTGTATTGCTGAATCAGTCCATACCTGGCCTAGGAATCAGAATATAGAGAGAGATATTTATCCATGCTGCCTTGATTAAGCCAATATAGTTCACTGGCAAAAGTTGAAAATACAATAATTTTGTGAATGGAACACATTAATGAAGTCTTATTTCTGTGTGTAAATTTGAAAGGCCATTTGAAGTATTTGTAATGCAGTAGGGAAGTAAATTAAAAGTAGAAATTGACCACCCAAAAATGGAAAAATATACAGTCATAGTGTAATTTCCTGGAATTAAATTAGTAGTAACTGCTAGTAAGTTAGATAGGGGCCCTGAGAACTTGATCTAATGGCTGGTGTTTCTACCCATGAAAGGGGAGTTGGAACTAGATGATATTTTTGGGTCCTTCCAACCCAAGGCCTTCTATGATTCTGTACATAAAATATTGAGAGAAAACCACCCTTTTCACGGACAATATTGTTATGAAAAAATTTGACTTCCTACACTGAAAATTTTAGTTTCCTAATAGAAAGAACTTGTTTCAAGCAATTTTAATTGTAATCAGAATTATATGGGCTACATTCTCTGTACAAGACCATTGACTCAATGCAGATTCCACCAGCTGAAAAACATTCTTGACTTTATCAAGCTATCAAGTAGGTAAGGCAAAATAATCTTTGTAAATTAATCATTTACTACAGCATGTGCATGAGGCTCTTTATTTGCTGTATTATTAAGACACACAGTGAACCTGTCATTAAATAAGAATTTTTAGTGAATCCATAGAATTACTTTGTGCTAGACTGAGATAATGTTTATGAAACTAATTTTCTTTGTGAGTTTAATAATTTTAGACCATACAATTGTTCAATTTCTTTTGTCTCAGTATCAATTTATTTAATGATTTTGACTAAAATATTTAAAAATATCTACACCTTTTTATAGTTTCCACAGTTCAATATAGTTTCCATAGTTTCAATATGTGTCTCATTTTCCCTCTAGTGGGATACAGAATAATTGTTTTTTCTGAAAATAAAGAGTTTGATTTAAACCAGAAATTATCAAACATCATATTTACAAAACAGCAGCAGCATAACAATGTCATAAAAGAACCTGAAATAATTTCTCAAGATTCAAATTAATTTGTAAAACTATTTATAGATGAAAGTACATTTAGAGTAAAACATAGTAAAAACAGAGACAAAATTTTCAACCAAAAAATTCTAAGGCTGGTAAGTGTGTTTGTTATTCTTCCCATTGAAAAAGAGCTTCACAAAATTCATTAATAATAGCTAATAATTTCCTAAGACAAATTTAAGATACTGCCTGGTTAGGTAGATGATATAGATGAAAGCAGACATGTGACAGCATGAATTTTTTTTACAAAAAAAAAGATATAATTAGGCAGGATGCAAAATATCTTGGTCATATTTAATATATTCATTTGTTTGTAGTTAGTGAGAATATTGTGGGCAGAAAACATGCAGTTTAAGGCATTTTCCTTTCTCCTTACCTGACAGTATGCATGACAATCAAGGTACTTTTCTTAGTTCAAAAGGATTAGTAAAAGAATAAGTGAATCACCAATAAGGCATAAGAGCAAAAAAAACCTCAAGCAACAAAGCTATGAGAAAAAAATGGCACTGATGGGAAATATAGTAGTTTTGGTCATACTTTCTTGTCTTGTTAGTTTGGCATGAAATTTTGAATTGATACTTCAGCCTTGAAAAACACAACTAAGCATATTAATACTTCCTTTATTTAATAATTTTGAGCAGTTCCCTAGTCTTTGCTGAAGTATGAAAATTATCCATGCATTGCACTTATATGGCTGACTTGCAAAAAAGTCTTAGGGCATTTAGTCTGTGATCTTTACCATCAACAAACCCTTCTCTGTTCAACAAATTCAATCAATAGTGTAAGATTTATCTGAAGCTGGTCTACTGAGTCAAAAGAAATTTCATGTTACCCAAATATTAGTTATTAAAAAGTTAATCAAGTTTCAAATTGGAAGAATAGGAAGAGTGGAGATGGCTTGGTATTCTATTCTGCTGAGTATAGTATTTGGTAGCTGTTGTCCGTAAAGATATTTAGTTGAGCATTAAATTAATATTTAACTTTCTTTAATTTCAGTCAGATGTGTATATTTAAATATCCTTCCAGATTACATGTATGTGGAAATAAGGAATTATGTGAATACAGATGATAACACACAGGAATACACATGTACACATGTCTGTGTGTGTAGTCTAAGTTGAAGCCTACATTTGATGTGGGAGGATCTCCAGACTGCTCCAACTGCACTGCACAAGGGCTTCCTTCCTGCCCCAGCATATAGGCCCCAAGAACCATGTGAGACAGGCTCAGATTCCCATACTTTATCTCCCACTAAAGATAATAGTGAAAATCCAAATTTTAGTCATAATCAAAAATATAGGATATTAATACCTTTTGCAGTCTTGACCACAAGAGAGAAAACTGTTATTTCTCACTGTTTTTTAAAAAAATCTGTGTTTAATTGTGGAAACTGTGCTTTTGAAAAAATAGGCAGTAAATTTTCCTAGACTGCTTCCCACTGTCTAGACTGGTGCATATGTTACATTCAAAGCTTAAATTAGATGGAGTGACACTACTGCCTTTTTCTGCCATGTATTAGGACAAAGTTAACTGACTAAGTCTCTTTGGCTGAAGTACCCGTACATGTCCAAATTAATTCATACCATACTAGATCATATGCATATCTATGTAGAATTTATCATTCATTACAAAACTTACAAGGAAAAAAAAGGAATTATGTAGTAGAGACAAATGGTTTCTTATTACAAAACCTGAATGACAGACCTTATCACAAATTACAGTCATTCCAGCTGTACAACAGTCAACAGCCAGCTAGTCTGAAAATTTTGTTGTGTGGGTGATGGATGAAGAGAAGGGCATAGTGGGGACATACACACTAAAAGATGTAGTTGTGCAGTAAACATTCAAAACAGAAATGTGGTCCAAGAATGTGGGACCCTGGCCACAGTATAGCCAGAGAAAATAGGCTCATCAATTTTCCACCCTGCAAATAAGCAATGTTTTTAGCATCTGTTGTGTCTCCTACCAATCAATTAGTTTCTAAAGAGGAAGGCATCTTAGCTGCATATTATCTGCCTTCAACTGTAGGAAATATAGTGACTTTGCATTAACGACTCATGATTTCAGTAAAGATTCATTATTTCACCTTTCTCTTATAACAGTGACATATATTTACCTAGCTTGTATCTTTTTAAGGTAGCCTAGCCCCACAGAAAGAAAAGCAGACCTGTGCAGTGTCTCTCTCTTTACAGGCTGGATGTAAAATAATAAGTTAAATCTTGCTTGAGAAAGAGAGAATATGATGCACTTTGAATTAAATGGAACATTCACTGATCTGCATGAGACCCCCATGTAGGATATATGAATTTGTGTGCAAAAGCACAAAAAATCAGACCAGGGCACTGAATTAGTAATCAGCCTTAATGATTCTGCTAAGAGAAAATGCCACAGATAGTTTATTATATGATGCATGAAAGTCAAAGGAGCAGAACTCCTGGAGGAGGCTGTAATCAGCCATACAATCAAGTTTTTTAGGTGGTTATATGAATGCAATACATTCCTAATTCTCTCATGCCAAACACTGAACTGCTATTAAGGATTTTGTGGAATTATTAACCTTCATCTCTCCAAGGTCAGTTCAAAGCAATTATATTCCTTGTGAGTGACTAACTATAAGATGATTTTGAGAACCTTTTTGTGTTCACACTAATTTGGTTTGAATTTTGCTATTTTTCATAAAAATTAAGGTTCATCAGGCTAAACTTTCTCATAGTTACTTTGTAATAGTGCGTAATAATTATACGGGACATATTAAACTAAAGTAACTGCTATTTACAGCAGACATAATACTGATCTAAATAACACAAGTTTCTTTCCAGTTTTTCTCATTAAATGACCTGAAAACAAAACATTCCACTGTGCATAGGCCAACATCTCTATTGGGTAGCTTTCTGCATTTCCCATTCAAAATGAAACAGAGAATAGCTGGGAAAACACTGCCAAAACAATAATCCAATTTATGAAAATCCATTGCTAAATGAATCCAATTATTGCAAAAGTGGTGGAACTGAATGAATGTAACTGAATATAAATAGATAAATAACTATTAAAAAAATCCCAAAGCTACATAGTAATTAAAGTCTCTCTACCTAACTAGTAAAATTGAAAATGTAACAAATTAATTTGCATGGGTGTAAAGGGAAAAATAATAAATATGCATACACAAATACATTTTTTAAAAATAACAATTAGTATATTCTATCAGTACTTAAGCAGCATTGATAGAATGTGGAATCTGATCTAAATTCTATCTGTTGCAGTTAAGTAAGAGACAAAATTTGACATTACCAATTGATAATAAATAATTACTTAAAGGACACAGCCAGAAAAACAGTGCTTTTTATGTTAGACTGTCTTTCAACAATATTATGAAAAAAATATCAATGTATCAGGCAAACAGGAAAAAGGACTTTTTTTCAACATAATTGATGGAGAGAGATGAGGCTTGCCAGACAACTCCAATTTTAAAGATGTCGGATTCGATTAAGAGGATCTATGCTTAGGGGTTTGTTCCTGTAAAGGAAAATATCTCTGGGTCAGCTTATGCATTTTGCCTGTAGTATTGGCATTGCATTTTCCTGCTTAAGATAATCACCAGTCACAGGCACAGCAGCTTATGGGGGACACTACACTGCAGTAGCAGGTCATCTCCAAAAGGACTGCAGCCCATGGAGAGCCCATGATGGAGCACGGGAAATGTGTGAGGAAGGAACAGCAGAGAAAAACAATTTTGGTCTGACCACAATCCCCAGTTCCCATCCCCCTGCACCAGTCAGGGGTGGGATTATAATGTTATACAAGACACAAACTGAGCCTAGGAAAGGGGGGGAAGAAAGGTGGCATTTTAAAACTTGGGGTTTCTTCTGACTACCCAGACTCTATTTTTATTACTAATGAATTGTATTAATTTTCTCCAAGTCAAGCTTATTTTGCCTGTGACAGCAAATGGTAAGCAGACAGTTGGATATTGATGGGAAATAATATTTTCTTGCAGCATTTCTCCTTGCTCTTTTACTTTCCTTCAGAGACAACAAATATGTACAAAACTTTTCCTTAAAAAAAGTAAAATATTATTTAAAAGAATACTGACAGTGGTATTTCTAAAAGTTAAGATTAAACAATTCCTCGCTTTTTGTCATCTATCATATATCAACAGCATTCTGTGGTATTTAATAATAACAACAGCAGCAGGGGAAAACATCAAGTTAACTATAGCACATATTTGAAGATGTGGCAATCAATAAAGGGCAGGACTACTTTTCCTCGACTCCACAAGATAGCAAGAAATTGAACTGCTTGCCAGTGTGTGTCAAAGTCATGATTTTTGACACTTCAGGTACTGCTGTGATGTTCTACTATTCAGTCAGCCTGTGGATCCTATCAACAGCTGAGCATTTTATGCTTTTGTAACACAGATTTAAATGATATTCATTAAAGGGCTCAAGACTTAAGGGCCAGGCTTTCTGTCATGAAAGCTACAGTTGCTTCAAAAAATAGTGAAAATTTCGAACATACCAATAGAAACAAAGGAATATTTTTTGTAATGCAGTCTTTGTGGACATATAATAGAGCAACACAGAAAAATTTCAGTTATGGTAGTGACATAAAAATGTTTAGAATAACATAAATCTCTATGATACAGAGAATGTCTTTGAGGAGTATGTACTCCTGATGAAAGTGTGTAAACTAAATTTCATTTTCACTTAGAGCTATACCATTAGCATAAAATATGTTCTGAAATTAAATTAAATTAGTGGAAAGGTTTAGTGTTTTTAGGGAATGAGCAGTTCATGTATTGGAGTTTTTTCATAGTAGGATAATAAATAGCTATGGTATTAGCTATAAATTTGGAGGCATTTAGATTTTAAGTTAATGAAAGGATTAGTATTTATTGGATTGAATATGTCAACTAGATTTTTTTGTTCTTCTTGAGTTTAAAATTAGGAAATTAAGAAAAGTTTGAAATAGATAAGTGATGATTTTAAAAAGTTTCTGGAAAAGATAGACTTTTTCACACTTTTGGTTCCTTGGTGCTTCTAACTTATATTGCACAAAAGTTCTATTGCTTCAGCACTGTCTGCTGACAACCATAGAATGCTGGTCTTTATATAGTATAACTTGCACACCAGCTACACACCACTTATTTGAGCCCCAAAGAAGATTCAAATAAGTCATCCCAACTTTTGATTCACTATTTGCATGTAAAAAGCACCATCCTCTACCAGTCTTTTTTTCAAAGTGTAGATCTCCATCCCACATTTAGTATTTTAACACCCATATCTATTGCTAATCTGAGGAAGTTCGCACACTCTTTCTCTTCCAGTCTCTGCAACAGGGTTGTTAACAGTAACAAGGCAGAGAGGATGATGCTGTTTCCATATCAGAAGGGATTACTGACCATATTTCATCCCAGGCAATTCTACAGCCATGGCAATTCCTACAACACCTACCAAAATACACTGAAAATTGATAAAGACATCAAGTTAAAAATAAATAATTTTATATATAGTAAGATAACACACTCCACTTTTGTGTTACTGTTTGACTATGAGAAACACATGAAGATGAAGGAGATGGAATCTCCAAAGCCTCACCATACATTGTTAGTGTTACCCAGAACCTATTGTTGACTTTGAAAACAAAAAAATATTACTGAAAATGAAAATTCTCATATTCCAGTTTTTGGAGTTACATAAAAATACATAACATTACCCTTTATATGAACCAATAAACAGGCATTTAGAACCTGATGCGAGGTTTGTGGACATGACCTTATTGTCCCCATATTACTTTTTTTTCATCTCTAATTTCCCAGATGAATTGCAGCTATTTTGTGCCTCTGTTTCTTTGCAACTGTACTGTATCAGTTTTGTGGCTTTTCTGTGGTATGACACGCATTTTTGATAGTCATGGTACACATTATATGACCTTTGCAATTTCACTTGAAGTTTCTTCAGTATGGATGACAAGAATTCCACACATTAAGGCAACATGAACATTTCCAGTATTAATAAAACTTTATGTGTTCTTAGGTAGCCTTTCCATTTTTTTCTCCCAGATTTCTTCTTCTATTTTTTTTTCTTTGCTAACAACATACAAAGCTTTTTTCACCTCTTCTTTTACTTCTTAGCATTAATTTTCTTCAAACATAAGGCTTGTTAATTCACTCATAAACTACTAAATATTCTATTTGTGTTGCTTCTTAAGGTCATCCAAATATTTCTGTATTCATGTGGCCAACATGAACCGTATGATATTATTCCCTTTGGTCCCACTTTGAATGGTCTGATAATTAACTAACTTGCTCTTGCTGTTATACTCTTTTAAACCAGGACAGATCTGTAAAGAATTGCAGGGGTAACTGTGACATCCTAGTTATTGTACACAGTCCTTTTCTTCTTCAAATCCCTGTACTATACACCTTTTTTTCATCTTAAGTATTTATTTCATATGTAGCACCAGATAAATTGTTCCATTGAAATTCTGGTAAAATAAATTTGTCATGTGTCTTTCTTTTATCTCAAAAAACACATTTATCTTTTATTAGTTGTTCTAGTTCTCCTTACAACTAAGAAGACATTTAAGAAAATTAATATTGCCTGTGTTTCTTATTGAAGGATAGTAACTATTGTATCCTATTACTCTGGGAAATCTGGAGGTAACAACCAGGCAACCGCTGTGTGGGGAGGTGAAGATACTCCACATAGCCCTCCTGGGTGAAACAGTACTGCAACTTAGAAATGTAATAAGGCAGCATGATTACAGAAAAGAACCCTGGCAAATGGACTAAATTTAAAATTTAAAAAAAAATCCAAAACTTCAGATAGTTATTTTTCTGAATTTCTGAGAAATTCAGTAGGAATTTATTGCTTCAATAATTTAATATATTTTTCAAATTAGATTATGATCTAATTTGAAAAATATGATGACACAATCCTTTTCATCTTTTAGGAAAGATGTTGATATAACAATTTCAATTTAAATATGCATTTCAGTGAAATAACATTCATTTCTGTGCGCCCTGTTTTGCCAAATTTAGATAGTATTGTTTTCAATTTTTTTGAGCACCAAAATAATTGATAATTTACTTGCATGGTCTACACAAGTGAGCTTCCGTAACACTTTAATGCATCAGGAATTACTAAGAGGTTACTTACAAATCAATCTCCTTACTCAGATCCTGACGAGATCAGAATATTAAAGCTTTAAATTTTTTTATTTATTTCTCGTAAACCAAGAGAAAAATACAATTTTCATTTTTCTGCATAAAATCAATTTAAATGGAAAACAAATTCAGCCAACCACAGAGCAATGGAAAATCACAAATGGAATAGTTTCTCACATTAAAACACAAAAGAAGTGGCTATACTTTTTCAAGTCTCTTAAGAAACTCACATTTGAAACCACTATCCATTTTATTTAAAGTGCCTGAAACTTTAAATAGTGTGAGAGGTACACATGCAGAATAGTTTGTAGCACTCTCACTTCAACAATCATCTAATGTATCTTATTTATTTACCTATTTAATTCACTGCTGAAGAAAGAAATCATAATCAATAACCAAGAAAAAACTCCTCAGAACTTCCATACTAAAATATTTTTCTCCTTTGCTGAATGTTAAACCAAACATTGTGTTTCTCAATGAGAAATCCATTTCCAATATCCTGAGGAATGCAGCACATGTCAGTTGTGTGAAACAGCAATGTAGCAAGAATAGCACCGGGAAGTTGAGAGGTCCTTACGTATGTTTTCAAGTTGCAGTTCTTGACATATTGGATATTTTTAAAAGATGGGTACTCAGATAAAAGTAATAAAAATCAATGGCATATTTCTACTTGTTGTAGTGAGACCACTGCTTTTCAGTTTTTAATGGCATCCATCCTGCCTTTCTTGGACACAGATAACACCTCTTTTAATTTGAAAGTGTTTGATATAAGTAATGCAAAATTCAATTGAGTTAACTGGGAAGCATTAAACATATGGTTAGCTCTGCAAAACAAACAAAGCTGGAATATATATGCATGGCCATATGCTGCTATTCATGATTTTAAATCATTTTTTCCAGGGTTTTTTGTCTAGATGTTGCTTCTGCTAGTCTGCTGCATGGCTCGTTCACCACTGAAACCAGTTTCTTGTAGAGTAACAGGGCTATTAAAGCAGCTTTGACCATTTGATCTACCCTGGAACATATCAATGCCACTGTAACTTAATAAGGGAAAGCAATGACAATTAAGCTTCATTGGTTTTCAAAAGAAGTGTTTCAATTGTGTAAGCACACCCTACTCACTTGCCATTTAATGCTGCTACTCCAACAGTGCTTCTGGCAATTGACATACTTGCCACAAATGTCCACTGCTGACTTTGAGGGTCCCACCTCTCAACTGTGTTCAAATAACTCCAACCATCATGTCCTCCCACTGCATAAATAGGCCCTTCAAGCACTGTAACTCCTAAAATGAAGGAGAAAGTGAGAGAAGATAAAAGTATGTTCCCTCTATCAGTAGTAAAAATTTTAAAAAAGTTTTCTAAAACACAACCAACAAATGAACTATATATTCAAAATGAAAATGGAAATACCAATTTGAGATTTGATTAATTAAGAATCAACAAACAGGAATAAAATTAATGCCACTCCACATGGCTCTATGAAAAACAGGTCATGTCAAACAAACTTAATTTAATTTCTTGAGAAAATTGTTTGCTTCAGAGAATAACCTGCCAGTGATTTGATCTTCTTAGATTTCTGTATTCCCTTTAGTTTCTCATGACATTCTAATCATGAATTAGCTCTTTAGAATAGCAGTAAAGCACACAATAAAGTAGTGACTGGACACCTGGTAGATCTCTGATTATTGTCAGCCTAAGGGGATTTCACTGAATGGAATTGCTTCTAGAGGGGTTGAAGTCTCTTTTTTTGCACCATTTTTGTCAATAACATTGAAGAAAATGAACAATTCTTCAGTAGCAGGAAGATTGAAGGACTGGTACAGAATCAAAAAACACATTTGAAGGCTTGAGCAAGTAATTAAACTGAGAAATTTAAGCTGCTTCCCCAGTTTCATTCCACCAAAAAAAAAAAAAAGAAAGAAATAGCCACACACCTTCACAGAAAAATAATGTTGGATATATAAACATTCTTTTATCTACTGAAAAAAATAAAACTAAATGTAACATGTGAAAATTGAAGTTGAACATATTTCAATAAGAAACACTTTTTAACTGTGAATGGTTTGAATCACCCAGTCAAAGAAACTGATGAGTTCTCTATCTCACAGTGTCTTCAGTTAAGCTTAGAAGGCTCTGGAAGATAAGTTATAGCTAAGCACCATTTGTTACAAGACAGTGAGCTCAGTAATTCCATTCTATGAATCCATGATCCCAAATGTACATTGCTCTGAAAAATCTCAGGCTAAATCCAGTCCTGTTTCTAAGTTAAAGTCTTTTTTTCTTCCTCACTCCATTTCACACGGTTTGAACTAATCAAAAAGTCAGAAAACAATAGATCATTAAAGTTTCAGAGAATGGCTTTGTTTTTTTTCTTGAAGAAAAGTCTATATTTGATTTTAAACAAAGTGAAGTCTCCTCTCACTATGTAGGAATGTTTTGTTCTATTTCAGAAAAGTAATTAATTAAAAGTTTATTTTACTTTAAAATTATATTTATCAATGAGTTTGAATATGTTTCATCTCAGTGTTCACAGAAAGTACTCCTGAACTTTGGGTGTTGATTTTTGTTTGTCAATATTTTTTAACTGAAAAAAGAAAATAATTCAAAAAACCCTACTAACCCTTAGAAAAATTTTCTTCCAAATGAAGGTTGAACCTTTTCTTTTTGTATAGAACTCATTCTCCAATTTTTTCATTGCTTTACCTAGAAATACTTTCTATTCAATCACATGTTCCAGTTATAATTTCTCCAGAATATTAAAGTGGATATTAAACTGAAGTAATGATCCATATAGCTCAATATTTAATCTCAGAACACAATGAATGTGGGAGGATGTGTCAGTGGTCACATAAAAAATTATGGGATTACATGCTAACATATGTAGTTTGGGGGTGTTTTTTTGTTTACTCTAATATCTAATATTTTAAAATATACTTAAATCCTGAACAAAGAGGTTTACATTATAAAAGAATTATTTACTATGATTTGTTATAAAAACATGGTTCTCCTTAGCTTTTTCATCTATATACTCTTCACTAAATGCAAAGTTAAATAGAAAATCAAATTCTTTTTGGGATAAAAAATTAATCATATTCAAAGGAAGTTCAGAGGGGTAAAAGTTTTTATACACATACATTTACACATAATTGGTGTCTAGACAAACACACAAACCCTCTGTCACCTTCACACATAAACAGTGTTGTGTTGCGTTGCATTGTTATGCAGTGAATTTCACAAGGAAGCTATAATATGCATAAAAAACACATCAGTTTTGAAATTTCCAGCTTTTACTTCCTCAGGTAACTTACTTGCACTTTCACTAGGATAGAAAGTGTTTTCCTCAATTACTCTGTTTATCTCATTCAGTATTTAATTTTTTTTTATTTACAGTCCTTCATGGTTGAACTTTATTCTCATCTATTTCCTGCTGGAAATTAAGCCATTACACTTTTTTAATTCACTTTTTGTAGAAAATTTGATTTTCTCTTAATCAAAGTACCATTCTTCCTGCAATTTCATGGATTTTTGCTATTTTTTTATGACAATGAAAACTGATAAGCTCATTGCATTAATATAAGGTTACTTTCTGCATTTCTTGTTACAAAGAGAGAAAGGTAACATTAATTAAATGCATTTTATACAGAAAACAGTCTTCTCTGTTCTTCTCATCAGAACTTTTCTGAGTGTATGCAATTCAGATTGAACCCTGTGAGATGCACAGTTCCTTCTGATTTTTTCCCCATTTCAGAAACCAATATACTGCCCTCAGTAATTTCTGGTGCCCTTTTGTGGAATCTGCTGCACAAACTGCTGCATCTGCTGGGTTGCATCTCTGTTATCTGTGTTTAGACCCACTTATTTATGAAGCCCTGTATTTGATTCTTATGTTTTCTAAGAAGCCACGTTGGCAATGTTCTAAGCTACACAGAAGTTTTTTCTTTCTCCATTAGCAGCGCTTGAATCATATGTTTCAAAATATTCTAATGAGTAGTAATGATAATGTAATCATCTTAAATACTCACTTATATAAGTAAGTGTATAAATACACATTTCTTATTAGAGAGACTGCATCTCATATGAAGAATTCAATATTAAAGCATTGAATTTAAGCATTTGGTTTGAATCACCCATCATCATTCTAAGCTTACATGTTAGAATGTCTATGTGATTTTTATATCACACATATGGACTAAAGGGTATTCCAGAGGTATTTCTTGAACCTCCTTATCACGCAGGATGGATTGCAGTACACTTCTTCTCTGACTGAAGTTACTGAACAGTGCATGATAACAGCAAATGGCAACACTACAATCAAAATCTTAAGGGACATATTCCCCAAGATCAGAAAGCAAAATATTTTCCAGTAAAATTGATGAAGCAAGACTATTCTCTTTTCTGAATGTTCCAGGTCATTTGTTTTAATAGAAAAAAAATTAAATTCATTGTAAGTAGTCTGTGTTGAAATGTCAGAGTTCCCATACTATTAGCACACTGTCGAATTCCTCCTCCTTAAAGAGCAAAGGTACTGAACTCTATACACCTTTTATTTTTTTAAAATGGTGCAGCCAATTTCTGCTTGGTCTCTTGAGATAAGATTTTTCATCTTTTTGTAGTCAAGATACTGAACAGTGTATTAGAAGATCAAAGTTCATTTCAACTTCATGAGACAGGTTTTCATGTTCATTGTGTATCCTAGAGAATACTAATGTCAGAGTATATAATTTTGTTTTCTGTCATCTCTGTCCACAAGATAATAAACATCCTCCTAGATTTACACTCAGAATGTAGATATTGAAAAATATCTACAGGAATGGGCTTTTCCTGTTTCTAAATGAGAAAATAACTATTTCCAACTGACACTTGAACTCATATTTGTCATTAAGCAAATTGCACAGAAGAGTAATGCTGTTGGCTCTTTCAGGAGAATTTGCTAAGAGAAGAAAAAGGACAGAAAGCCCTCATACCTTTTCTTCCTGTACGTCATCTTCAACAATTTGGCAAAACCATTTTAAGCCATGAGAAAATAAAAAATCCTCTTAGATTTAATTTTTCACATGATACTAGTGCTTTGTTGTTTTCTGACAAATGTAATAATACATTCAGAAAGGGAGTATTTTACTGTAAGAGAATTACATTAAATAATAAAATATATTCTTTATCTGAACAAAGAAACTGAAAACTGGTGGAATCAGATCTTACTTTTTAATTTGTAGAAAATAATAATTCTGGCACTGAGGGAGTAATTTGTTCTACCCTTCCTTTGATTGATTACTTTCATTTACTTGACACTGTGAATAGTTTGGCTTTCCTAGTTCTCATAGAGTTGCAGAGCTAAACAAGCTATGAACATCCCTTTTAAGAAGCAGCTTGTTTTCTTAAGAGGAGATATGTTCTCAGCAATATTTTGAGTAGCTAAGTGCAGTAAGTACAGTGCAGAGAATCCTTAATGTTTTTCTGAACAAAAAAAAGTACTTGGAAAATAATTCTTCTAAGCATTTTGACCTAGGAATTTATAAAAGTAAACAGTATTCTTTCTAAACTAAATGAGATCTAAAAAATTAATTGTCTAGTTTGCAGTAGCAGGCATTTTCCTTTGATTGCCTTCACAAAGCTATGCAGCATAAAACCCTATTATGCCTAATTAGGTGCTCAATCTGTACAGTTCCAATTATTTATACTTGAAGACTGGAATGGGATTTTAAATTGCTTTTCTGTAATGTTACAAAATAAAGGAGCACTGCCTATAATATTTTTAATTCTGCTGTTCCCTATCTGCCTGATGGACTTAATTTTACAGAGTAAAATCTTAAAAAGTGTAATTTTTTAATAAAATTATTGTAAATATAGTTTCATAGTGACATTTGGATACAAAATGTCAAAGAAAAAGTATCGGTGGTGCTAGCTGTACTGTAGTCTCTGCATTTTGATATTTGCAAACATGAAATTTAAACTTGCAAGGATATACTTGTATGCAACAACTTTAAATAAGGACATTAATTTCAAGAAGATAACAGACATGCACTATATCATGACATTGAAGCTGAGAAGACAAATCAGTAGTTTACTATCCAAGTATAAAACTTGATCAAATAACATCCGGACTTTATTCTACCTTTTTAAGCTGTGCATTTATTTAGTGTCCAGGTAGAAGACCATTTTTAACAAACTCCTTTCTCACCCACAGAAGCATATTTATACAATTTTGTATTAATTGTAATTAATATTGCTGCTTGTCCTTACTCTATTATTTCCCTCTTTAAGTTTTAAACCAGTCTTCTTCCATAGTAGTGTTATCAAAGAAAGTAAAGTCCAATTTTATTTAAATTATGCATCATGAATTAAATGATTAAATCTTGTATTTAGTTCTCAAAGCCATAATATTAACTGAGTGGGAAATACAAATACTGTTCTTTGGATGCTGCATATAGGACTGCCATAGGCCAATCTTAGAATTTAGTGTGTCATTAGAATTGACTGGCTTACCTTCCTTAGAGAATATTCAGTGACTCAATGTTGAAAATACCTATTCCTATGTAAATTCACAAGTATCAAGGCTGATTTAAAGAATTATAGCAATATCACTGCCCTCTTGGGCCAGAAGATATTACACTAACTTGTTAATATAATGCAAATTTATAGAAGCAAAGATCTGCCTGTCGACCCTTTATTTGCATTCAGTTTTGCAGATAAGACACTAGGTTCTCAATTCTGCCACACTATTATCCTGAGAACATGACTGAGAAATTATTATAAGTGTTGCTGTTATTATTTGTAACTCTTTAGTGAATTGGGTCACGATCTACTACTTAGTAAAGGTGCAAAGTACAAAGAAAACGTACTTAATAACTCAGAAAAAAAAATCCCTCTAATGTTCCCCATGATTAGGAGAAAAATCCAAAGCAGAAATCTAATACATGCAAATCAATATTCCAGAGAAAATGCTTTAAAATGTTCAGCCCTTATTGCAACCCACAGTGAAAGCCATAACTTTTCCTGAGATTTCACATGGAAAAATAACTATAATTTAACTACATAGAGGCACATAGGTCAATATTGCCTAAAAGAAAAATTCTCAAATTAATCTCTGCTTCTGGGGTAAAAAATGCATCTATATCAGAAGATTGATGTACTCTGGTAAGGCACTCTGTTGTGGAACCCTTCCATTCAATGTTTAGGTGGCAAGAGGTTTTGGCATTTTTGTTTGTTGTGGTTTTTGGGTTGTGGGGGTTTTTTGTGCGTAGAAATCACCACATAAAGATGGAGAACACACATCTTAACTATAGCATTGTTTCATGAGGTGTTGATGTACTGAGAAAGATTAACCATTGCAGAAAAATAAGATATTTACAATAGGATCTTGACTTGAACTTTTATGGGACATGAATCTTTCTCAGCTGACCACAGCTGATCAAAATTATATGATATGGCATCAAAATTATATCAAAATGATACTGTGTGGTCATGCTCTGGAAATCTGGACTATCACTGCCCAGCTCAGTAGAATTTGGTCAGTGTCATATATGTGATAGCATGAAGTACTATAATATGTTCAGTTGTCTGCATGCTCTAAGAATCTACTATATGGAAAAGTTTCCTTTATCCAGCTGTTTGGCACTGTAACAAACATTATGCAAAATCATTATTATATAATTCAATAATTATTTTATTTATAAATAGTTGCTCCACAATATTAGGAAATTAATTAGTCATAAATAATTACAGTTTTATCATATTAGTAGGGTATGCCCTAATCTGTTGGTTTCAATACTAATTCACTTGTCTTCATTTTACTGACATTTCTTCCTTCCTGCCTTTCATCTCCGGCCTCCAGGTTCACATGTGCCCTGACATCCAGAATGGAATCTCAGATTCTCATGCATCTGCCTCTGCACCTCAGTACTTCTAAATCTCCACAGAGTGGTTTCTTTTACATACAGAAAACATGCAAAAAGATCTGTATTCATTATGTTGTAAAATTAAAAAAAAAAATCAAAACCTAATAAAAATACCAACTTTTTCTTTTTTGGTATGTTAATCGAAGGTGTAAATTTGTCATTTTTGGCTCTTTAGTAGCCCAGGATAAAAAGAAGAAGCTATCATGCAAGATACCAGAGCAAGAAGAACAAAGCTCCCTTTTATCTTCAACATTTTTATAGTTTCTTTTACAGCTACCATGGATGGGCGTGTTAAGGCTTTTATTTATATTCCTAGTCTATTTTAATGGTTTGTACTCTTCAAATTGCTTTCTGACAGACTTTAACTCCACAGACAAACATGTTTTTGTTGGGGCTTAAGCACTTTCTAAAATAACATCATTGCTTAGCTGCCATAGCAAAAGTTTTTTAAATGGTAGATGAAGTTTCAGCTCTCACTGACTTCAAAATTATCTTCCAAACCAGGTCTAAAAACAGGTATCATTCATCATTAGATTTTTGGTGTTGAGTAAGCTATGTTACATTATGGTTCATGAAAGAGGTAAAACTCAGACAGCTTGTACAGTTAATAATTTTAGTACTTTGCTGTGTATCTGATCTACTCTGCTTATGAATCCTACAGCCCATGTTTTCCTGGCGGAACTGTTTTAAAAAATCTCTTAGTAGCACTCATTCTTCAAAGGCTTTGTTTCCTAACAAAATATTTGGCATAAAATAAATTAGAGGTGATTACTTTCCATATTCTTCTTGTAAAACGTGTCTTTAATACATATAATTTTATTGCAATGGCCTGTTCATTATAAATTTATAGTATCAAATATGTGTTACCTATTTGTTTCTCCTTCACTTGTTTCAGTGCAATTCAATACTCTTTTTGCTATTATGGATCTATTAACGTTTCTAGTATCTGATACTTTTTCTGATATTGCTCTGCAGGCTTATTTTTAAAAATTATTGAAATTTTAGAAATATATTGTCAAAAATTATTTACTTCATCAAGGGAGAGCAATGGGATTAAAAATATCTGCTTCATGTCAATATTTATATAGAGAAATGTTATACAGAATATTTTTTTTTCAACTTACTGCTTTATGAAGGAATAATTACACCAGAAATTACTAAACTGTAATTGAAGTAAGCAGTTCCATTGATGCTACATTGCTACTGCTAGCCCTTTAAGACATTATGTACTTCATTACTATGCTAGCTTTATTTAAATAGAAGAGTTCATAAAAATTTACTGTATTTTTTTTGTTTCAATCTGTATCTTCAATGGTTTCACAAGAATCAATATTTTTGACATCTCTCAAATCATATACAAACATACAGGCATAAATACCCAATAAAATATCTTTGACTTTTTAAAAGTTCCAGTGCAACAGGAATCTAAGTTATTTTTTCAGATTCTCAGTTTCCAGTCTACTCAATAGTATTTGTTGTACCTTGAGAAGCAGGAACTGTTCCCAAGCCACAAATAATTTAATTCTAAACATGCTACACTTCTTATTCCCACGGAAATCAGATTATGCCACCACAGTTGCTGCACTCCATTGTACGTATACCTACTTAGGCTGCTGAATCCTACACAAATTCTTAGATCTCTAAAACTGTGGAGTTGTATTTATGCTATAAACTTTCACACAGTGCAAAATTATTTGATGAACAATAACTCCTTTTGAAAATGCAAACATGGAAAGCATTTCACTAATTTTAAATCAATGAAGTGGTCAACACTTGAATACTTTTAAAAGTAGATAGAATATTTTCTAAATTATCATTTAGTGATTTAAAAAATATACAGGCTGATAAGTAATGTATATGTCTAGATTTTTATATTTTTTAATATTTTTATTACCTATATTTATACACATATTTTACTTCTGAGATTTACTATGTAGTAAGAATACTGATAATTCAGTTTCTCCACAATCTTTCCCTCTATTAGCATTTCTCATTACTACTTGAAAGATACAGAGGAATCCCTGTATTTTTCCCAAGTAAAGTTTTTTCCTTCTCTCTGACTCATGAGTTGGACTCTAGAGCAGAAAGTGTGAAAGTTGAGAATCAAGCTGGGTCTAAGAAGCACATTGGGTATATTTCCCTTTCAGTGAAATATAGAAATTGGCCTTTGTGCAAACCCATAGTGCAATTTGATATTTTGTCAGCAACATCTGAGATATCCTGGGATATTTTGTCTTGTTAGTACCTAACTACATGTATTGTCTTTCCACTTCTGGGTTTTGAACCTAGTATTTTAGATATTCATTCCTGCACATACCAGTTTCATGATAACCACATTATAAGAAAGTATTCACTCTAAATTCAGGCATGACTCTCAGGTACTTTAAAATCCATTTACATTACATATTCAGTTTCTTCAGAACAATAGGTTAAAGTCTAATCCACTGTATAAACTGAGAACTGGAAATTCTTTAGGTCTTCTACGACCATTCACTCTGGGTAGAGTGAATTCTATCCACCTTAGGCCTATATCCTATGTAAACAAATCTAAGGCCTTCCCATCATCTATTAATATTTTTATAGCATTTTCACTCAGATGAAGAACCAGCAAGATTCTCTCTTCCAAGAGGTGAGGAAGAAAAACATGTGGCTTGTCTCCACTCTAAGCAACATAGGATTTTACAAGCTGGCCAGCCTCCTTCCCATGCTGATCATCTTGCAAAGAGGTGTTTGACTATGGATTGTGAGATCAGTATATTTTCAAAGCCAAAACCTAAAATAGAAGCTTAGACACACTTTACATAGTTCATAGAAAGGACAATTTAATACACTTACCTGAAAAAAGTGCTATTCTCCCCTAATTATATTGGAAGTCTAATTTTCTCACTAGGGCTCTTAAATAATTTCTTTTGTAAAGACAAGCCAAATACCTATGTTTTCTGGTTTTTTGGGATTTTTTTCTTTTTTTTTGTTTGTTTTTGTTTTGGTTTTTGTTTTAATCACTGTTTCACGGGAATTGATATCTAAAATTCTAATTAGTCTAGCATTGGTTCCATATTTCCTTTCTCTCTACTCTTCCACGTAGACTATTAAGTTCAGCACAGAAACTGAAAAAGTGGATACAGTGTTGCTTCATAAAACTGCTGAATTAATAAAGCAGAATCTGTTTTACATTTTTCACATCTTTGTTCTTTCAGTCTCTTTCTTCCTTTTCTATAAGGATTTTGATTTGGTCTTCCTGTTTGCCAAGTTTCACCTTTCCCATAATTCATTTTTTGCCTTTCATCACCTTTTTGGTGTCTTATTGCTCTTTCATACTCCATTCTGTTTTATGGACTACTCAACAGGAATGTTAGAATCACTATTACTTTAAATAATAGTTTTGGATCTCACAGTCTGCCCTTTATTTTTTGTACTTTAGCATCACTTATTTCAAACAATGCCATTAAAAGAGCTTTCAATCATTTTCAATTGGCAGCTTTGAAACTGCCTAACATATGACTTCCTACACTATGTACTTTCACTACAAGACCTGTCAACTTTTATTTCCTCATTTCTACATGTATCAGCTTCTATACATGTATCAGCTTCTATATGAATACAGGACAAAGTGAATTATATCATCTGGTTGTGCCCTTAATTACAATGGAGTACATCTGACAACTCTTTTGCTAAGTCAACAAAAATACATCCATTGAAAAGATGGGTTCTTTCTTTCATCCTGTATATAAAATCCAATTCAAACTGCTCTAGCATTATTACTACATGGATGTAACATAACATAGTTTAGAAAACAAACACATTTTTAAAATTATGTATTACTTCAGATTAACTTTCATTACAAAAGGCATTTACTGAAATAACTTTATGGGTTATTAGAAAAAAATAAAATTAAAAAAACAATTAAATTCTATTAACTAAGCTTCTCAGGCAATAATGTGATTAGGAAATAATTCCAGATAAAGAACACCTTTCTAATGCCTCCCAAACAACTGCATTTAATCATCCCAATTTGGACTTCTTTTCTCACTTTACATGTTGTTGTTTACAAAAAGCCTGAATTACTTTGATATAAAAATTCAAAAATTATGTTATAGTTAAAAAAAACTCCTCAAATGGTCAAATGCCTAGTTTGTTTCTTTTTTTCCTAGCATAGAAAGCATACCAGTTTTTCCCTAATCATAATCTCAACATTCCTCAACTTAAACTGCAATAGTATTTTTTTAAATCTGTTGACCAAAATAATCTGTAAAATTATAGTCCAAAATTATTTTTTTAACTGATTGCCAAGGGTTTTCAATCATAGATTCACCTCTTTTGTTACTGAGACAAATATTTTCTCTGTTTAGTATACCCTAATGTTGTATTACTAGTCTCCTGTAGTTATAACTGAAGCCATTGCATTTTTACCACCCTGGGAAACAGCACTGATTCTGTAAAATTCTTGAGCATTGGCAGAAAAGACATGACATATTTTTGCATGTAATTCATGTATTTTCTCATGTATTTTCTAATTTATAATTAAATTTAAACTTAGGAAGCACTTTTAAATCAGTGAGATATGCAGTGCCATGATGCCATCTGATATAGATTCCCATTGCTATTTTCTATTGTAAGACTTGTTTAACAGCAACAGTACATATGCATATTGCAAGTGTCCAATGACATGAGTGAAGGGCAGGAAAGCATGGTCATTTTGTGAGATATTGATGCAATAGTACAACAAAGGACTTGTTGATTGCAGCTCAAGGGAATGGACAGGATAACATCGTGTGTTGCATGAGTCAGCACAGGCAGGCAGCCAGAATAACCACAAAACCACTGCTGAAATGCAAAGAGTAAATTTGTTTCCTATTTATTACCTTCCTAACCAGAGGATGCCAAAGCAACACCCAGGCAGAGACACACAGGCAGGAACACAATCCCAGCAGGTGGCTGGGCTGCTGCTTGCACCCATTTATCAAGCACCCATGCATGCATAGTTTACCAATGTGCTGGGATCTCGTCTGGGCTTTTTATGACCTCTGTCCCAAAACAGGGAGCTCAAACACATCCATAAGCCTCTCCAAACACCTATGTTATCTCTACACAGAAATTTTACTTCTCAAAACCAAGATAGTAGATAGATAGATAGATAGATAGATAGATAGATGATAGATAGATAGATAGATAGATAGATAGATAGATAGATAGATAGAGCAGCAGGCATAACATATATATGTGGTTCCCACAGTGTCATTCTCCAAGCCTTGGCATTCCAGGGCTGCAATATCACTTAAGCAAGTCTGCCATTCTCCCACTTTTGGCATTCTCCCACTTTTAACACTTTTATCCCCACACGTGTCTGTAGAAGTCTGAGGTGTTAATGGTTAATGGGTCAAACATTTGCCCATTTGTGAGGTGGTAGGGTGTTTTGCTAGACCAAGTTTTGCACCCCACAAGGTGCACCCTCGCAAAGGGGAGGAGGTGAATTTTTGGGTGGGTGATGGTGAAGTCTCTGGTCGACATAAATCGGAGGGGTGACCACCCACCACTGGAGGCCAATAAGATGCAAAACGTGTGGAGACAGGATAGTTCCTTTTATCATGTTGCAAAGCCCAGTTATTGTTACTGGTCGGAATGCTACCAGAGCTTAAAACTACTGAGTTTTCCATTAAAAGTAACATAACAAAAAAAAATGTGGCATGTTTAAAAACACATTTTTCTTACCTAAGCCATGTCTATGGGTTGACATAGGTGGTAACACAGTCCAAGCCTTGGTCTTTGGATTGTAACATTCAACAGTGTTTAATGTCTTTAAACCATCCCGGCCTCCAATGACAAACAGCTTGTCATCGATGACAGCAACACCAAACTGAAGCCTCCTGCCATTCATTACTCCAGCCTGAATCCATATGTTTGTTCTGAGATCATACTTTTCAATAGTTGTAGCTCCTGATGAGACATAAAAGCAGAACTACAAATATCAAAATTATGGATGCATTTAAATTAATGCTTAAGAAATGAACCTAATAATTCATCTGAAATGTAACCAGCACTTTATTTTAACATACACATAATGTGCTTCACTTTCAAAATTTAAATATCCTACAAATCCTACCAAAAAAAATCAACATAATTATGAAGCTTTACTCTTTGGAACTAACCCTTTAGATTATAATAAAATGTTGTAATTCCATGGAAAATAATTCTGTTAAGATTCGTTCATTATGTGGAACCAACAAGCAATGAACCAAGTTCAACAAACATCATGAAAGCAATAATTTTGTTAACTGGACTAAAAAAGACATAATTTAAATTCAATTTGTATATAAGTGTAGCAGAGGAGCAATAATGTACACTACAACTGGATATATTAAATTCCCTTCCCGTTTTAAGCCACAAGACATATGAACCAAATTTGCATTCAATTTAGAGACATCTTTTTGATCCTAGTTTAAAATAAACAGCTGGACAGTATTAACATTCATTAATACTTAGGTTTGAAAGAACAAAATATATAGTTTATTTGATACGGTTTCTTGGAGGTGGTGCAGGGCATATTATGATGCATATTCATAAAGTTGTAATGTTTTATATGTTGGATCTATTTGTGTTAAAAGATAGACCTGTAGCACTGTATGAATTCTGTAAAGCTGTTTACTTCAATGGTAAAAAATACAGTTTAAAAGTTTTCTCATTCTGATTTCAGAAATTTGTACTTGCTTAACAGTCTGAATTATGCTCAGCTACAAATTTTCTAATCGTGGCCAAGTCTGAGTTGCCACAATATTTTATTATATTACAAACTGAGAACCTAATCCGGGAGTTCCTGGACTGCTTAGATTCTGTTTATCCAATAAAGTGCCCTGCTAATTTCTAATAATGATGATGATGAGGCTAATAGAATAATAGAATACTAACAATAAAAATGAGAATGAGAATAAGGACAAAAATCACCAACACAAAGGGAAATAGGTGTCAGTTATATAAAATCATTATTATCAAGAACACGAATATAATACATTCTAGACTACAATTCAGACAAGAAAAGACCTCTTAAATAGCAGTAATTATTTTGATTGCAATGACTCTGCAATAGTAACACTCAAAATAGAAAAATCTTTAAACAAAAAGGTGGTGGAACAACTGAAAGGTATCATCAGCAGAGTCTTTAGGATATCTTTAATTGCAGATTATTGAGAAATTCTTTTGTATAATATTTAGACTGTTCTTCATTCTCATACATATGGTCAAATATTCACACAGCTTAGACAATAAAAGAGAATAAACTTCTACCTTTTCTAGGAAGAAAACTGGGTATTTCTGACAGAGGAATAGGTTTCTTTTCTTTAGCTCAACTGTTTTGATCTTGAAAGTGAAAAGATTTTCACCCAGGAGAGGTGGCAAAATCTTGATACCAATAGGATTTTACTAGACAAATTAGTTTAGCTACTTAAGAGTCAGGTTCTCTGTTGTATATAAAATCAATACCATATTGAAATATTGACTTTTCATCTATCATATGGTTTGAATATATTTGCATATAGTACTCTTAGAATGAAAGTATCATTCCAATGCCAAATGCTGACATCACAAATTTGCTCTGCAACAAAATAAAAGCAGAAATTCTAAAGAATCCAGGGGTACATCAAACACAGCACAAACAACAAGGTCATTGCTTTACCTTGATGACAACACCTTTGAGATACTTTTGCTAAAATCTCCTGTCACTAAGTGGACTACAAAACATCTGTTTTCACAGTTTTTAGGAATCGTAATTCAAAAGGACAACAATGTCATTGTTAGATTCTCTCACAGCCTTTTCTACAAATTCTATATTGACAAAAATTTGACTTATGGTAAGGCTACTGGAGCTAAGAAATTCATAAACATTAAAGTTTTAGGGTAATTTCATGGAAATCTGTTTTAGCATTTAAGTAACTGAGTATATTTTATAACTTTGCATAGTAGTTCTTTATTTGCCAGAAGTCTAAGTGAATCATAGAATTGTCAAATTCCAGAATTTTTTAGGTTGGAAAAGATCTTTAAAATCATTCACCCTTTAACTCAGCCTTGTCAAATCCTCTAATAAACCCCAAGCACCACATCTACATTTCTTTTAAATACCTCCAGGGATGGGGAGTCCATCACTTCCCTGGGCAATTCCATTAACACTTGATAACACTTTCAGCTAAGCAATTTTTCCTCATATCCAATCTAAACCTCCTCTGGTGCAATTTGAGGCCATTTCCTGTTGTCCTTGGACTTGTTACTTGGAATAAGACACCCACCTTGCTACAACCTCCTTTCAGGACGTTATAGAGAGTGATGAGCTGTTCTTTAGCCTTCTTTTTTTCCAGGCTAAAGCACCTCAGCTTCCTCAGCCACTCCTCACAGGACTTATTTCCATGCCCTTCACCACTTCCACTGCCCTTCTCTGGACACACTCTGGGAGCTCACTGTCTTTCTTACAGTGAGGGGCCCAGAACTGGACACAGAATTTGAGGTGGGGCCTCACCAGTGCTGAGCACAGTGAATTTATAATCTATAGTTACAGTGCAGGTTGATAAGCCAGACTCTTTGCTGCCAGACCTGGAAGGAATATAGAGTACCCCATACAGAACTACCAGAAAGAGGGACAGAACCCTATCTCCACCCACTTTCATCACTTCCAAGGTGAGATCAGTATCTAGGTTTTAAACCAGCATGCTGTGGTGCAGTGGAGGAATAGTCACTCACTCAGATGCTGGCTCCAGCGACAGCAAAAATTGGCAGCATCACATGACAGCTGAGATAAGAAAGTCCTCTCCACTCTACTATAACTAGTGGATGGCAGTCCACAGAGCCAACTCCTAACTGAAGCAACTTCCAAATTGTGCAAACTCAAAGAAATGAGCTGTGTTGGTTAATACTGCCAACCCCAGTCTATACAGGCTGTGAAAGGATGTCTTAGCAATGTCAGAAATCTGTAAACAGAGAGTTTTGTCTAATCCCCATGAACAACCGGAGTAATTCTGTTTACATGTTTCAGCAAATCAGAAAATCCAATTTCCCAAGAACATGAGGATGGTAGGAAGCAATTGGGAAGTGACTGGTATATATATTTATGGAAATTGGAGATACAGGTTTAATGTGAAGATATGAATAAAATAAATAAAGGAAAAATTCATTATTCATTTTGAGCTGAAGCATATCTGCTGATTATGCAGAGACAGACGTATTTTCCAGCAAAAAAAAAAAAACAACAGATGGAATACCACAGAATAAATAACACACACATAGATCCAAATGAAAATATGAACTATATTAAAAAGTACATTAAATTTTATTTTACAATTTATTCTATTATTTTTTCCTTCACTGATGTATCACTAGTGCTTTTTGAGTGGTCTAATAAAGAGGAAATAAATTGCTTACTAGATTGTCTTTCAGATACTGGGTATGAAACTGTAAAGATGAAAGAAAAGCAAATACCCATAATATTGAAGATTTTACAGTAAAATTACTACACACCAGACAATTCCTCTAGGCACACACAGCCTCCTATTTCTCAGATGGACAGAACTCTAGAACTGACTAATTTCACGATGTAGCACTGAAGAGAGACTATATGAAGAAGACATAGTGAGGTGAAACAGAATTAATTTAATAGCTATTTGCATGATAAATAAAAGTGTATAGTAAATTAAAAAACTATTCCATGACTGTGGCAGCACAAATAATTTCTGGTAAGAACATAACAATGTTTCTTGATGTTCTGGGTACATTTCAACTTTTTTTTTTTTTCCTAACTTAGATTCTACTTAGGATCCAGCTGGGCATTGGATGAAATTAATTCTGTGTACTGTGCATATGGGCATTATAAACCCTGATTAATCAAGGTCTGTGAAGTAGTGAGAAACCTACAGAGAAAGAAACCTTCAGAAATGAAATGCCATAGATGATCAGGTTAATTTTGCATTAATGTCCAGCTGCTGCTGACAATTCCTCTGTGTATGCAGCAGGGATGAAGATGATCCTACCACTCCATGTTTCTGATGAAACATTAAGGTACTAGTTCTCACAATTTCACCTATATCTACACAGCAGTGCACCATTGCACTAAATACAAATTTCTATTTCTTTGTTTTTGTTGCCATTTTTAAGCACATGAATTTGTGAGATTGTTTTGGTAAAATCCTTCAAATGTTCCACTAATTTTCTTTTAAACTTTGTCTATTTCTAAAATTAAGCATATTTCAGTTCCATGCTAATGACTTATAAATCAAGATTTTTATAGAAACCTGACTGACACTCTCACTTTTTTGCGTTCTTGATGACGAAAGACTAATGATACAGCAAGGTCATTGAATGAAAAATAATATTTAAATAGCAATATTATTTGCAACCCAATATTTTAAGTCAAACAGAAATACCTAGAAACTGAACAAGCTGACATTGGCTACATGAAGTAATGAAGATTGTCTGAGACTATGAATGCTATGTATTTATTTTAGCCAGATATAAATGAGGGACTTTTCATATAAATAAAGTGAAAATTGCTTCAGAAGCAGATGAAAATCCCAAACATATCCCCCTTGTCCAACTATCTTTGTATTTGGTGTAAACATTTCCACATAAAATACCTTTTTTTCCCCTTATTGGTAGAATGATCCAGTATTTAAACCCATGGAGAAGGCTAGGAGTTCTACATTTATCATCAAAAAATTTCTACATTTTTTCTCCTGTAAGACTTTCTGCTGATTTTGCTATTACTAAAGCTGTTTCTGACATGTACTCTGATCATTTTGTTCAAGATTTAGAGATGCTGCTGTGAGTAGGCGCAAAATGATGACCTTGATCTAGTGATCTGCAACATTACATTTTGAACTGAAAAGATGGTGACTCAAGTGGAACGAACGCGACCTAAGGAGGTTACTGATGCAGATCCCAAGGAGATTATTTTGGTAAAGAAACAGCTATACAGAAAATGGTAGCATAGCGTAGCAGTTCATTACTCTATAATAAGACTGCTA
The DNA here is from genome assembly GCF_036417665.1 of Passer domesticus. NCBI lineage: Eukaryota > Metazoa > Chordata > Aves > Passeriformes > Passeridae > Passer > Passer domesticus. The sequence continues at coordinate 53,193,125 of NC_087475.1, read as the reverse complement.
TAAATTCCTTTAAGCACTCCAAAAATGTATAACACATACACAAAAGGAATCTCTATTTTGTTTTTTCGTGAAAACGTACTAAAATGTCAGAAAGATTTTCCATACAGTAATAGGAAATAAAAATCAGAGAACTTCTGGGAATTTTTAATTATACCATATGATCAAATTCTCTAAAACCAATACAAGTTTTTCCCACAAATCTGTATATTTCTGAATGTATCAGAACTAACAGCTTTTCAACAGTGATTTTAGGCAATGTCTTTGATGCTGTGCACTTTGTTTTACAATATAATGTTATGTGTTATTACATAAAACATTCATGGTTTATTTTATATTTTTATGGAGTCTAAAACTTCCAAAAGTTCCTTTTATTAATGATTTATGCCATGCAGTATGGCAGTCTACCTTTGCTCAGCAACAAATTCATCCCTCTTCTTTTAAAACTGTTCTGTTCCCACTGAAAATTGTACAAATAATAGTTTAACAATAATAACAAAAGTTCCACATGTGGAAAAATGCAAATTCTAGGGAAGCTAAATATTCTGCAGGAGGGGTGTGCAGGAGGGGTGGAGCTCCCACCAGTGAGGAGCAGGTGATGGTGACCTACAAAAGCTGTGTATCTGTGTTTGTGTGTCTATGTACATGGGGGTCTGTGACTAGAATCGTGAGGAATTTGGTCATGAAGAGCATTAAGAAATTTAAAGACATAAATTCATATTTTTCAAGTATCTAGTATTGCAATTTATCTATTCATGATTGATACCGATTCTAAGCACATGGTTAATCTGATTGGGAGTTCATACGTACCATACTAAATCAATAAGCTTCTTTGATCATGATTTGGTTAAATAATGTGAACTGAGCAGTTTGGTGCTGCAACAGCACCAGTTTCCTATAACCCCTAGCTTTCTTTCATTATTTTTCATTATAGATGCAGGGATGCTCATCTACACTGCTTAGCCCTTAGCTCAGCTCCTGGGAGATTCTGTTTTGCTACAATTACTTCCCTCTCAGGTAAACCCACTGCACAGGGTGCTATCCCTAACCTCTACAGTTGTGACCCAGATAATACTGATTGGATTCTATATGGTGCCATCTGTAGTTCAAAAAGATAATTGTGTTCATTTGGTTTTCCAGTTTAGAGTATTAAAAATGAAGTGAAAGCTCTACTGAAGATTACTTGAATGCTCTTGTGCTTGACAGTAGAGACTTCCTGAGCATTTCCTAGAATTCGGCAAGGTGATTTGTGAGGTGGCTGAAGGTGCAAGATAGTGCTGGAGGACTACACTGGGAGATGCCAGCATTTCTCAAGCCTTACCCTCACTTGCTGTTGAGGGTTCCAGATCCGAACTATTTACAGAGCAAGATTCAGAATTTGTGGTGGTTTACTCTAAAGCCAATACCAGTAGTGACAACTATAAATGAAATTTCGGTGATCAGGGTATAGAAATTGGCTAGTGTATAGAAAAAGCTAAGGTTTCTGGTAGTACAGAAGTTCTCTAAGTTATCCATTTGCCAGGCATGTGTCTTCTCTAGCTCACACACAAAGGTGGGGGGTTTGATTGTTTTTTTCTTTTTCTGTTTTTTGGGGTTTTTTTGGTGTTTTTTTTTTTGTTTTTTTTTTTTTTTAAGTGATAAGTTATCTGTGCTGGAGATGTCAGACAAAAGGGTAAGTTGCAGGGAAGTAATTAGGAGGAGCAGAGGGTTGTTCTTGGGACAATCCCCCTTACAAACCCATGATTCACAACCCTCTTGCGCCATCTGCATAATCCCATAGTTTGTACCAACAGGTGTGAATTCCAGGGGAACAGATTGACAAAGTAAGAAGTTTGTGGGATTATAAAGTTTGTCTTGCGTGCGATAACTTTTGCTCTTCTCTTACATTTGAAGCCATGGAGGCTTCAGAATAGGTCACTTCAGGATCTTCTTTTTGTTTCAGACTATAAATGAATCAGCAGTTTCAGAAGATAATTACACTGAAAAAAAGCCAGAAATTTAGTGATATAAAATAACTACTGAAAAAGTACCAGATGGTCTTAAAATATGATGGGTTTTTTTGTTGTTGTTGTTTTTATTTTTTTTTTCTTTTCTGAAATGCTCTGCTAAATCAAAGTACTTAAACTGCTAATTAGCCCATGAGACTGAGTGTTTTAGAACATATTGAAAATCATAGGAGTGAAAAGAAGGAAGTAATCATGCTAATACTTATAAGAACTGGACGAGAAGAGAATTTTAGTGTGATTTATACATTTAATTATCTCATTAGTAATTAGCCAGTGTATTTCATATTCCTCTGGTGAAGTAATTATCCAGGCTCTACTTTTACTCTACAATTACATTAACATGTTGCAGAGTCACAGAACTGTTGAGACTGGAAGGGACCTCTGGAGGTCATCTCTTCTCCGGGCTGAGCAGTCCCAAATCTCTCAGCCTTTTGTCACAGGAGAGAGGCTCTGGTCCTTTGATCACCTGTCTGAGATGCTCTTAAAGGACTGACCAGTATTTCCAGGAAGATCTGACCAGAGTGAGGAAGATGTAAGCAATTTGATGACTGAAAAGAGAAGGGATAGAGGGCGGTTTAAACCTCAAATCGTGGTATTTTGCCCATCTTTTTTTTTCTGATAACTATCTCAAAAAAGACGGTTTCCTTATTCTTGACGTAGCCCCAGTTCTCAAAGAAATGCAGAGCATGGTCTTAGTAGCGAGGCATGTAAAGTGACCTTTTATGGTGCAACCTGCCAGGGGGAAAATCCTCTGGGAAAATCTCTCACCTCCGCAGTAAGCATTGAGGCAAATCTTTCTTGGTGCCTTAAAGAGAATCCAAAAGCAAATGAAAGCAGGGGGAAAAAAATCCCCTCACATCTTCCTCTTTCATAGCAGCACATGCTATAAAATTCTCATGTCAGGGCTCCCAGGAAGCAGACAGTGAGTGGAGAGGGTGATTGTTCTGTACAGCTTCCTCTACTCCCTAGATCGGTTACCAGGGACCAAATCTGCATGTGCAATTTTGCTGTTCCCAAATATCTGAGCAATTGTTAGGAAGATGACTGGGGCAAATGATCCCAGACATGTTTCTGACAAGCTGCTGTCCAGCTGCGTGGCCCTCAAATTACCCTGGTTCCAGGGGTTGTTCTTATCAGGAACAGACACAGGACTTTGTGCTTCCCCATATAGAACTTCATGAGGTTACTTCCTGCTGTTTCATTAATTATGGTTTCTCTCTCCAGAATGTTTTGTTGCTAGCTAAATAGAAGATATATATGTTTCTTGAAACAGTTCATTTTCTTTTCTATTTATTATTGTGTGAATCAAACTAAAAATCAGACTCTCAGTTTATCAAGCAAATATTCAAAAATGAACTCTTGGGCTGTACTAAAAATATGAATTTCTGTAAAAGATACCTAATTCTCCCAAAATCCATTGTCTGGTTTTCTGTTTTAAAAAGTAGTGGATTTTTTTCCCCCTCCCAGAGCTGAATTACATCTTTTCTGTTTAAGGAACATATAAGGAAAAGTAAGTTTCAATGCATATTTGCAATACAGGCACTGAAAATTTTACTTATTCATTCTGCATAGCCTGCCTGCCACTTACTATGGTATTCCAATTTTCTCATGAAAGTCCACTATGATGACATTACTACGCTATCTTGATTTCTCCAACAAGAGTATATTTCCCTGTGTTGTTGTTTCTTTCTATATATTCCATTATCATTTCCTGTTGAGTCTTCCAGAAAACATGAAAAAGGAAAACAGGTCATTGGTACAATGTTAACCTAAACCTAATGGAATGTTACTTGTTTATTAGTGCATTTTAGATTTAAGGTAAATTGTTTTCCATTTCCAATGTCTTCCATATCTAGCTAGAGAATGTCTGGAAAAACACTGGATTATGCCAACACACATTTTTATCTTTAAATAAAACCCTTTAAATGGGTAAATTTAAAAAAAAATAATTCCAGAAAGTATAAGAAAGAATAGCAAAATATTTTACATGGAACTGAGCAAACACAAAATCATAGACTCATTTTGGTTGAAAAAGATTGCCAACCCTTAACCCAGCACTGCTAAGTGAATCACAAAGCCACGTCCCTCTGTGCTGCACCTACATATCTTTCAAATATTTCCAGGGATGGAGACCCAACCGTTTCCCTGGGCAGTCTGTTCCAATGCTTGACAACTCTTTCACCGGAAAAATTTTTCCTAATATCCAGTCAAAGCCTCCACTGGTGAAATTTGGTGTAATTTTCTCTCATTGTATTGCTTGTTACTAGGGAAAAGACACCCTAGACTCCCACCTTACACGAACTCCTTTCAGATAGTGGTACAGAGTGATATATCTCTCCAGAGCCTCCTTTTCTGCAGCCTAAACAACCCCAGTACCCTTCACTGCTCCTTCACATCCATCTCAGCAAATTACTCACTTCTGATTCTTGAAAACGCTTTAGTTGTTTGGCTCACATAGAACTGCTACTTAAATAGAGCAGGCAAGATTTCAGAGAAAAACTGTAGGTATCTAAACAAAAAGTGGTATACTGACAGCTGCTTGGAATGTCAGAGGCACAATTTATTTTGGCTTATTGTCCTTCTAAGGTATTTTAAGGCTATGAATACATTCTTTAAGATTCTTTAAGATAACAAACGTCCTCATGAAAAACACAGGTGAAAACAAATTAGCACCAAAGGCAGAAGAAACTCATACAGAGGAGTGGTAATGACATATATGTGATGTCATCAATAAAAAGAGTAGGATTGCAAGAAGGACCATCAAGTTCTCACTTCTCAGTTCTTTTGTGAACATCTATTTATGCAATAGGTAACAACAGCATGTTTGTTTATGTTCCTGCTTGACAGGGGCTGCTCCTGTGGTCAGACCAGGGCTGATATATGCACATACATAAGTACACTTACAAAGCATGCATATTTATATAAAATTTTCAAAAAGCACATCAGGGAGAAATATTCAGTAATAAACACTTTGGACTTTTCTTTCTTTTAAAGGAAAATACTCTATCTTCATAAGTAGATTTTGATATTTATGTATTATACAAATACAGGACTTTAAGCACCCACATTCTGAAAATGAAACACAGTTACAGTACATTATATATTTAGAATGAAAATGCAAGTAAGATGAAAATAAGAGGTTTACTCAAGATAGTTTTGTGCATCAAATGGATAGATAATGAATGCTGTCAAATGTTTTATGTATGTAAAGACAAAGCGGTTTGTAGCAATTTTTACAACTTGTAAAGTGCCATAGAAAAATCTTGATAGATTTCACTTTCTTCTTTTTTTTTATTTATTATTTTTTTAAAAATTCCCACTAAACTGAAGACGAAGAAGGCAGATTCAAGTCACAGACAACTCAGACATATCTCAAGTGGAAAAACTACCTAAGAGGAAAAACATTATATTTCCCTATTTTTGCCCCTTTTTAGTGTATTTACAATAGGTTTTTGAATATTTCTTTCAGCATTTAAAAATATGAGAATGAAAATATATAAATTTAAAACAAAGTTTAAATGAAATCTACTTTGAGAAACGTTCTTGCTAGAAACAAAAAGAAACAAAACAAAAAGCAAAATCAAAACTAAAAAAGTCCAGAAAAACAAGGACATATCCAAAATTCACTAGAACAAGGGTAACTTCATGTAGCTAGATGTCATTCCTGTGAAATAATTATATATATATATGTATATTTAATAAAGCACATTTGATAAAATGTAATTGTGAAACAAAGAGGACTACTGCAATGATTTAAAATACATTAAAGAAAAATAAAAATATGCAACATGGGTGTATAAGGAAGAATGACTGGAGGCCTCAATTTCATATTTCAAAAGGTTAACTTTTTAAATATATCTGTGGCAATAGAAGAGATCTTTCCAACAGGTATCTATACAACAATAAAATAACTTTTATTGCTTGATACAGCTTAATCATGAACATTACATATTTACCACCAGCATGTTTTTGGCAGCAGGTTTTATATCTAGTCATAAGCTTAATGAAAAACACATATATCAGTGCTTCAGTAAATTGATTATTCCATCACTTTTTAAACTGACCTACAACATTTTTATGGAAAAGTTTCCTGCTCATGCAACTTTTCATTACTTTTCCCCTTGTATTTACTTTAAGGCTGTGATTCAGTAAACAAATAACTGATCTAGGACTTTGAGGAACTAGTTTACGGCTATTCCAAAAGTAATATACACCAGTGGTTTTGGATCATGGTTACTGTAATACCTTTATTTTATTTTTCTGCAAATTCTACTTTTCCCTTATTGTTCTAACTGATACCTAGAGACAGACTAAAACACCTCAAGAGAAATTAATCAGCATTCTGCCATAATTGCAACACTGCTTGCTTACTGATCCCAGTCTCCACTTGCTGCATATTTTCCTGCTCATAATCCATAGCACCATCTAACACAGACCATATACATCATGTTCTACCACTTGGCTTCTGCTCTGGGTTTCCAGGATGGCTGCAGGAAGTCAGAGCTTTATCACTCCTAAAAATTCCTGTATGTCCACTTCTTGCAATTACTCATGTATTTCAATCATCCTCCTCTATTTGTGGACTTCTCTATACTATTACATGATTAAATATTGCTAATCCAAATTTGAGAAGTCAGTGTGATGATATTAATGGGTAAAGTGAATGGAACATTGTCAGCAGCACATACCCGCAATCTATTAATGCATCCCATTCCGTGAATGCAAACATACTGAGAAAATGTGTTTCTTATATGTGCCTTTAAAATTAAATTAATAAATAAGCAAAGGTGCATGGAAAAAGATATTTAAATTATTTTAGTTTGTCTAGGGAATTAAAATTACAAATTCATCTAAGTTTGGTACTTTCCTCTCTACCCATTTAGTACTATGCTGCATTAATTTCTCACATCAGGCAAAATTCCAGTTGCTGTTTGCTGGAGTTTAATTATCACTTCATTTTTATGTAAAGGAAGATAATTATAGAAGACACTTCAAAACAAACTTAGCATGCTAGGCTACTTTTTATGTGATGAGCCATATAACCTTCAAATGCTTTCATAATATTTGCACTTAGCCACTGTTTTATATGCTAGTTAATAAATTGCTAATTTGTCTAACTCATCAAATTATTTGCAACGGTTTCACATTTGGTAGCAAACATCAGGAAGCATTAAAAATACATCATTGTGAATTTCAACCATCTATATCAGTATTTCAGTGAAGAAAGTTGTGGGGAAGAAAACAAATTACTAATTCTTTAAGAGAAATAATACAGTAAGTATCAGCATCATCTCCCAGCCCAGGCTCACTTTATGAACTCAGTGACTCTTCAAAGCAGGAAAACAGCACTGAGGTCTTCTGAATGGACATGTGGAAACAAGACTTACTGGACATAAAAGCTAGTCAAGAACACAGCAGGATCACAAGAGGGATGAGCTGAACAGATGCAAGATGAGACAGCACAGCTGCAGAGCCTGGGTTGCTGGGAATACATATTGCATCAGCTGTAACACAGGCTCCTGCTATGCAGATGCTTCTCTGCTATACCAGCCCATTCTCAAAGCAGTTTTTATCTGCTGTAAATGTGTAAAAGTCCTGCTAGTTTTCAGTCACAGATTGCAGCAACAGAGGGCCGAACCTCTGCTGCTCTGTGTTTTCTCCTGCTGCTACAGAAATGAACTGCGTCTGCCTGACCTGAATCTGCAAAACAGGCTGTGTGTTGATGTGGTAATGGTGCTTTGCCTCATGCTGTCATCCTAAATATTTCTGTATTTTTATTGAGAAACACATATTAATAGTAAATGAGAACAAATACAGCTGCACCCAAATTGGGTTTATTATTGGGTCATTTCCTACCTGAATGTTTGTGTTTATTGTATTCATCATAAGTAAGAGGAAATTCATATTTTATCATCCAAAGACAATGTTCTGTGCACATCCATGACTAACATTTAGCTACACAATTGTTTACAACTGTTAAAAGGACAAAAATTATCTGCAACTACTTTAAGAATATATATATATATATATAGGTTCTATATGGGTTCTTTCATCAACAATTTCTTATTGTCATAGACTCATTAAACTGTTTGGGATTGAAGGGACCTTCAAAAACAAAAGATCATCTAGTTCCAACCCCTGAGCCATTATATGGGATACCATTCACTAAACGACATTGCTCAAAGCCTTATCCAGCCTGACCTTGAACACTTCCAAGCATGGGACACTTTGTCTGGGCAACATGCACCAGTGTCTCACCACCACCCTCAGCAACCAATTACTTCCAAATATGTGATCTGAACCTATGACCTCAGTTTAAAGTCATTGCCCCTTGTCCTATGACTACATGGCCTTGTAAAAACTGTCTCCAGCTTTCTTGTTGGCTCCTTTAGGTATTGGAAGGTGGAATATTATAAGGTCTCCCTAGAGCCTTTTTTTTCTCTGTGCTGAACAGTCCCAGGTCTCTCAGTTTGCCTTCACAGGAGAGGTGCTCCAGTGCTCTGATCGCTCCAGACTCACTCCAGAAGCTCTGTGTCATTATGGGATCCCAGAGGTGGATGCAATACTCCATGGGGGCCTCAAGAAAGTGGGGTCAAAGGGCAGAATCACAGTCACAGAGTCACAGAGTAATCTGAGTTGGAAGAGACTAACAAGGACCATGAAGTCTAATTACTGGCCCAGCACAGGATATCCCCAAGAGTCACGCCATGTGCCTGAGAGCATTTTCCAAACACTTTTTGAACTTAGACAGAATTTGTGATGTAACCATTTCCCCGCGGAGCCTCTTCCACTGCCCAATCTCCCTTTGGGTGAAAAAACTTTTCCTGATATCTGATCTAAACCTCCCTTGACACAGTTTCATTCCAAAAGCATGAAGCTGTCTTGACTTGCTTGTCATATTTCTCTTGATGCCACCCATTTATTTTCACACAGGAACAGATGTCATACACTCTAATCACTAGTACAACTTGATGGGAAAAAACATGCCATGGAATTTTGCAAACAATATTGCCACAGCTATGTAGTGAAACAATTTCAATAACAGCACCTAGACAAAGAGTTGTGAAACACTAAAGATATAATTTTATACAATACCTTTTAAAAGTGCAGTTTATTTTATATTAGAACTAGTGTTTATGGAGGTGTAGTCTTCACTCTAAATATGGACATGAAAATTTAAATGCTGTGGAATTGTTTGTGAATATCACCAAAAACTTATAAAGCCTTTTTGAGTATATAAACTTGTAATATAGCTAGCTTTTAGCTCAAATATTTTGTTTCACTCCATTCAAGAAATCAGTGGATTAAATTTATCAGAAATGAAAGCGCAATGTATCATAATAATTCTTATTTCAAACAAATAACAACAAAAAGCTTTAATGAAATTTCCACTTCTTCCCACTTCATAGAAAAATGGAGCTAATTTTACCTTCCTTTATCTGCTGACAAACAAGCAATCTAGTTGAAGCTAGTTATCTTTTTTCTCTAGAAGACTTAAAAATTTCTGCATTGGAAGACCCATGAATCATCATTAATGTTCCAGACAATTACTTAAGGATCAAATACACTGCATATCAAACTGCCTTTTATCAAAGGTTAAAAAACTGAGAGAAGTATTTGAATTACGAAGGAAAAACAAAATCTATAAATCTATAACTAAGGTATATTACTATCATTCTAGTTTCTTTGTTAAATTCCTTTCTGAAAATTATAATAATTTTGAACAAAGAATGAACTCAAAACTCAGTTTCTTTTCTCTAACTGTATTATGCTTTTCCTTAAATATCAGTAGATTTTCATTGGACCAAAATCTTGGCAACGTTTCTTGACTGATTTAGACATCCCCCCACCAATCTTGGAATAGAAAGTTATTTCACCATTTTCTGACATAAAAAAAGAAGTATAACTCATAAAGCAAAAAATATCTCTAATACCTTTGTTGTTATCCATTCCTCCAACAGCATAAAGCGTTCCAACTGTAGATTTTCTAGGCTTAGTTCTTGGACTTTGCATAAGAGTTCTTCTTTCTGGTAAAAGATGATATTTCATGGCTTCCAGAATAAGCTTCTGGCACTCTAGATCATCCTTAAAAAGTGCATGGTTTTCCAGGTCAGCCAATATCTGTGAATGACAATTAGTGAAAAAAAAAAATCTAAGAAATTCCTAGAAAAGCAATACCATGCAATGAGAGACAAATACAAATGGATGTCACAAGTGTATTTCCTCATTCTAGAACACACCGTTTTGCAGGGCTCTTTTTTCTTGGAACATAGAAAGAAAATTAAATAGTTGATTTTAAAAGGATTTTAAGGCCAGTGTTTCACCAGCCCTTAAGACTACAATCTTACTAATCTTCTATTGAAGGCTTTGAAAAAAATTAATATTCTCTTGTAGGCTGACTTATTTTTAATGGTTTCCAACACAACACTGAAAGAACCCAGAAGGTATTTCTTTGCAGGAATATCCCTTACTTTTAAAACCAAACCAAAACAATGTTCCAACCTGAAAACCAACAATTCTCAGTTCATACAGGTAAAAGAATATTCTATTGTCATTCCAAAGAAGGAGACTGCAAGTTTTAAATGTTGTGTTTGGTTCACTTGCCTATATATCCACCAGCTTTTGAGATGTTGTAAATTACCATGTAAATTTTCAAGATTCCATTGTATTACGTAACCCGGGTTAACCTCACAACTGACCTAGCTCTGAGTAGGAGTTGGACTGTAGAACTCCTGTGGCCTGCTCCCACCTGAATTATTCTCTGATTCTGTGATCTCACTGATGTCAGGCCAGAAGAGTGCAATGCTCATGCAAATTTTGTGCCATGTCTGCCAGACCCATAGAGACATATCAGACAATCTAAGACATCCAAATTAGAGCAAGATTTAATTGCATATAACACTATATCTGTACAGTGCAGTAGATTTCTAGATATCACAGAACATCTATCTGGGAGATCAAATAATATTCAGAGAAACAGCTAAAGGCCAGCAAGCAGAAGAATTTCATTCCTGGAGTCTGAGAATGTCTTCCCACAGATATATATGCAAACATGTGCAAATTATTTTGCAGTCGCCTAAAGAGAAGAAGCTAGATTCCTTTTAAGAGCTCTCAGCTATTTCATTTGGACTTCAATGGCTGCAGAAGAAGCTTGAATGTCCTTTGTCAATCTGTCAGCCTTTGGCAGATAACAAATTTTCTGTGACATCTGAAATATCAACAGGTGGCACATGTAGACAGCTGTTGTCTGCTTCTGATTTTAGGCATTAGTCATGAAAGGAGTCGATGGTTGAAACAAAGGCAATAGATAAAAGTTACAGCCCCCAGTATCAACACAGGATGGGGGATAAACAGCTCAAGTCCAGCCCTGCTGAGAAGGCCTTGGGGGTACTGGTGGGTGAGAGGCTGGACATGACCCAGCCATGGGCACTCCCAGCCCAGAAACCAAACGTGTCCTGGGCTGCATCCAAAGCAGTGTGGGCAGCAGGGACAGGAAGGAGACTCTGCCTCTCTGCTCTGCTCTGACCCCACCTGCAGTGCTGCATCCAGCTCTGGGGTCCCAGCACAGGAGGGACATGGTCCTGTGGGAGTGGGGCCAGGGGAGGGCCACAAAGATGATTAGAAGGATGAAACAGCTCTCCTATGAGGGAAGACTGAGAGAATTAGGATTGTTCAGCCTGGAAAAGAGAAGGCTTTGGAATGACCTAATTGCAGCCTTCCAGTACCTCAAGTGAATTTACAGGAATGATGGGGCAAGAATATTTACAAAGCATGCAGTGACACAACTAGGCGGAATGGTTTCACATTAAGAGAGTACGTTTAAATTAGATATAAGAAGAAATGTTTTTACTCTGAGGGTGATGAGACACTGGAATGACTCTGGACATTGTCCAGAGAAATTGTGGGTGCCACACCCCTGGAAGTGTAAAAATGCAGGGGCTGGGATGGAGGGGTTTGTGTCTCCCTAACTCAGGGTATGCCTCTTAGGGTCCCCACAGAGGTGTTCAAGGCCAGGCTGAATGGGACTTTGAGGTACCTGATCTAGTGGAAGGTGCACCTGCCCTTGGTAGGGAGGCTGGAATGAGATGATCTTCAAGGGTCCTGACAACCCAAACCACTCTGTATGATTCTATGATATAGGTTTCTGTGTATCTGTGTGTGCCTGTTCTGGTTACTATTCAATTAATATTACTAAATAAGAATATGGAATGTATGCTTATAAACAGAGGTGATAGACCCATTTCATAACATTAGATTATTTTTTATCTCATAACCTTAAGATTTTTCATATATTCTTTTTGTGATTTTTTTTCCTTTACAGTGTTCAGCACACTGCTCAGTAGAATAGAAAATCAAACATCTGAAGACAAATCATGTCCAGATTTTAGGCAGGATGATTGCAAAATGATTTAACACACATTTAGGACTACAGAACCAAACAGAGTACTCTGTCAACATTAACTAAATAGAATACAGGCACAAGAGAGCTAAGAAATCAAATTACCAGTTTTCCCTACATAAATTTGAGGTAATATTAAGTTACATAGACTTTCTAATGCTTAATGGAATTAATGAAATTGATGACGAAGCCTTTTATGGCAAGCTTATTTTATCAGTAAGGATCAAAGTCTAACAATAATATTGGTGATTTCTTTTTAGACCATTAGTCTTTTACCCAGAAATGCTTAGGCTCTTAAAGCAAATATTGATCTTTGGAATCTTTCAAATGAGTTTCCAGGTGTTTCAAATAAAGAAGAAATAATCGGTGAACACCATTTTGTCCCAAAATTCTGAGACTTAATTCACCAACCACAAATAAAAGCTGAATCTCTCTTTCTTTCAAGTTAGAGATTCACCTTAAAATTGAACAGAAAATGGGGAAAAAAAACAAAAACAACAAACCCAAAACCAGAAAATATGCAAATAAACATTTAAAAGTGGACAAAAAAAATTAATCATTCCTCCTATTAAATTTTTTAGAACATGGGCTAACTTGTGAAAAACACTCTATTTCTCAATCTCCTAAAGGCTAGAAGTTGTGAATAACAAAACAAAACAAGCAAACAAACAAAAAAATTTAAGATACAATTTAGAAATCAGAAGTTATATAAAGCTGTTTCATGTTGTCCATGTTGTTTAAATTTCAGTAATCTGCTTCAAAGTTTTTCTACTCCATAGTTATCTTTCCTGATTATGTCACAACAATCAATATATTTTTATTAAATCAGGATGCACTTGATCAGGAAATTCAGTTAATAAGGATGTTTCCCTGGAAACCATATTATGTTCAGCTTGCTCTTCCCTGTCTATGACATTATTCATTACTGAATATTGCTGGGCTTTGTAATTGGAAATTCACAGAGCTGTAGTTTCTCAAAAGACTACAATATGAGTGCCAGCATAGTTAACTTTACCATTACTAGAACTTATCAGACTAGCAATATCCTGAGAATTTTTTGTCACTTTGTCATCATGTTTCTCATTTTTCCCAGTTAAAACGCCCAAAAAGTCCTTTCTTAGATGTACTTCCAAATGACTTCCAGCACCATGCCACAGAGAGCAGGCATGTTTCAACTCAGTGAAGCACATTCAGTTTGAGATCTGGAGTGTAAAGCACGCAAGTACTGCCAAAAGGAAAGTCAAGTCTAACGAGAAAAAAGGAGTAGTTGGGTACTGGTTCAATGACCAACCATGGGTGCACTGCAGGACTGCACTGATTGCTGCCTGCCTTGCTCTTACCCTCAGTGCCCTCCTTCCTTCCTTCCTTGATCAGCAGCTCTGCAATTGCTGTTTCCTGGCAGATCTCTCCCAGCCTCTCTGTTACCCCAGTGATTTGCGGCTACAGTTGTGGGGATCTGAATACTTCATGTGAATGGCCTTAAGCAAAGTCGCACGTTCTATATAAACAATCATCTGAGAGATGGAATTGGTCTCTTTCTACCCTGTGTCATCCAGGATGAAATTCAGCCACTACTAGGGAAACAGTTTCCACCTACCTGGAAGGAAAAAGACCACTTTTTTTCCTTTACTCCACTCTTGGGAGAGACTACAAGGCAATGGAAGAAGCCTCACCAAAGGCTCCATAGTGACCTTATACTTCTGAAGACGCAGAGAACACACTCTGGTTATTTAGATAGGGCTTTCTATCTTGTGAAAAGTGCAAGGTGTGGCAATATTCACTCAGTCAGGATGAACTAACCTCAGTTTCCACCTTGATACATGCCTCAGACACAGTAATTGTCCAAAAGAGGAAATGATGAAACACCATTTGATTCCTACCACTAAAATAAAAAAAAAAAAAAAAAAAAAAAAAGGGTATTTCTTCCAGGACAGCTATCAGAGCTATAAAACTGAAAAAAGTGAGAAAGTACTCCCTGAGTGTCAAAATTAAATACTGGGCACATGCAAAAGTTTTAATCTGTAATCTAAGATATAGATGTTTCCAAAATTGGGACAGTATCATTCCAAATTATGCATTATGAGGTTTGTATCTGCCCATGAGTATTTATTTAGAATCTTGAATAGTCCTTAAAAACTACTGATTAGGATTAAATTTCATACCCAAATATATTGATTTTTTTTTCACAGGCAGAAAGCAACTTCCAGTTCTCTAAAAATTATCCCAGTATCTAGAAGCACTCTCCCTCTGAAAAGCCCTAAACAGTTCTTTGCCCTTAGAAACTTACATGCCAATGTCACGCAGAACAGAGGATTAGAATTATCTTAATAGTATTAATAATTATAACAGAGGAACAAAAAGTTAAAAGTCTTTTAAATGCATTGTGCATAAATGAAATGTGGATTTTCATGGCACATTTCATTTTTAAAAAGTCCACAAGTCTCTTCCTTGATCCAAAATATATCCCAAGTCACTTGACAACCTTGAATCAGAGAATCACATTACCATATGAAAAAAAATTCTGAAGAATTAATGACCTAAAGTTTGCATTTCAAACATTTTTCAAGAGAGAAGTTTGATTAGCCATCATTGTCCTTTTATGAGTCTTCTTCCATGTACAGATTTGTTACAGCTGGTTATTGTTGATGATCATGGTAATGCTGCTGCTAGGAAAGAATAGACGTCTGAATGTAAGGTCATGATTGTTCTTTGTACAGATTAAAATGAAAAGCAAATAAAGAGTTTATATGAGTTTCTGGAAAGAATAAAAATACTGCTTTGAAACTTTCTACAAAAATAGTCAGTATACTTTCAAATTCTTACCATGCTCAAGCTGCTCTAGATGTTAGGAAATGCTGTGTTTCTATGGACAAAGCTCCAATTTGAAGAATTTTTATCTGTCTAAAGCTGGTAGAGGTCATGATTCCTACATCAAAATATTACCATATGAATACAAGCCTTTCTATTGATTAATGTGGTGAAAGGAATAAATTTCTTGATATTTTGTATTTTCTGACTATAAGATAGTTGAAGGAAATACCTGTAACATTATTGCAGCTGCAAATTTCATTTTAATTAATTGCTATTCTGATTAAAGCTTTATATAAATATACCCATTTTAAGAAAAATCAGTCAGGCTATTTATGTTTCACTGCAAACATAAAAAAAAGTCCCCCAAGAAGTGCTACTTCTTTTTTTACAAAAGGAATAAACTCTGAGCTACATCTGTTGGATAGCACTTCTCTTAGTATAAAGACTATTGTTTAGTGTATTTAAACTTCTTTATTAAAAACCTTTCAACTTATGGGATAGGCATAATAGTGACCTAAGTAAATTCAGTTGAAAATTTACAGAGTATTTTCTTACTAGTTTGCTGGTCTTGGCTGGGATAAGGTTATGAAAAGTAATCACAGGTACTGGGGAATGGAATTAAAGTATGGTTTGCTTCTTTCAATACCACTTTAATTTTTCCTATTTCAATATCAACTAAATATTCTGCTTAACATTTATTCTGGAAAGGAATAGATTTTAGTATAAGATCATTATGGCTGTCTTGACAATGCAAGGTATTAATTACATGCTTACATTAGAAATGTAAGTGATATCTAGTAGCAATATTGTTAACTGTTGAAAAAAATAAAGTAAAAAAAAAAAGGTAAAGGAAAGTAAAATGTGCAAGATATTTCAGTCATCAGTAATACTTTCAAAAAGGAAAAATATACAGCAAATCTTATTTTTATACATACTAAATTAAGTATCCATGAAAAAATCCTAAGAGAACAGGAGTATGAAGAGCAGCATGTTTGCAGTGCTTATGTGAGAAAATATTTGGGACTATTTATTAAACATTAACATTATTACAATGTTTAAGAATTATACTCAGAGAAGAAGAATAAATTTAAAGACCTTTAAAAATTCAGACTAAAATTCTGAATAGTCATCATTTAAAAAAAAAAGCAAAAATTATGGATTAATTTAAAAATTGGGACAGTTTTGTACACAAAAAACCCCTTAGCTTTTCATAACAGAAGGTGCAACATCAAGAATTGTATAATTGTGAATTTACTGCAAAAATACATATCCCTTAACTCTTTATTTTAAATTACTATATCTTGAAAGTAAAATGCACTTCAGTCATAGAATTTTCTGCCAATTTTTGCATTCTGAGGTATTATCAATAGTGTCATTTATTATACACTAATTATAATTATTTATACATTACAATAGTGTCATTTATTATACACTAATTATAATTATTTATACATTTATTATACAGATCCTGATTTGCAAGTACATTTCATATAAAGAAAATGAAAACACTTAAACATCCCCTCAGTCTCCCATTTAGGTTTTAAACAATGAAAAAAGTTTAGAAGTTGTAAACTTTTTTGGGCACCTGTAAACATAGAGAACACAGGGCCTCAAACTGATCCTGTATGTACCTGAAATTTCAACTCCATTACTAAATTCCATTTGATCCATATGGACCTTTGCAATATTATTAAAAGACCTTTGGGTTTTGCTAGGAATTGAATGTATTGAGCTAAATCCAAGATAACCATCTGCTTTACTCACTTGACTTGTAATCAGAAGCCTTATATTGAATTTTTAAAAAACAGTTTATTTCTAATTTATTATTTGATGTTTTGCTCACTTTTAAAACAATCATTCCAATATTTTGTCTTAGAAATAAAATAATGGAAAATATCTGCAATTAATTATACCTCAAATTTAGCACGTCTCATTTTTTTTCTACCATCTTTTTTCAGCTCATTGAACATTCTGGATCTCTTTTAAGTTCTTTTTTTCTTACTCATGTTTAATTAATGATTTCAGTAAAGTTTTTTTTAGCACAGAGATTTCCAGGCATTTTTCTTTAGTACAACAAATATTCAGTATATGAAATTCAATATTTGTGTTGCTTATGGACTAAATTATTCATGATGTGTTAGTCAAGCCAGCTGCTCAACCAACTCAAGAAGAAAGACTATACTAAATCCCTCTGTTTTCTGTATTCTCAGACAAAGATTATTTTCTCCTCAGCAATAAGATGCAGCAGACTATGGATCTTTGAGAAAGACCAGTTCTTCCTTGAAACATATGGCTAATAATTTATATTATGAATAATGTACACCATGATTTACTGCTTAGACACCACAGACTTTCATTAGTCTGCCTGCAAGTCTGTGATCTCTGTATGCATGCAGGTGATAATATATTGCAGAAAGCTCAGTCACATAGCAGTAATAATGACTATTCTCTGACTGAAATTTTGGAAAAAAATTCTAATTGTGTTTTCTGTTTGAAATCCAAATTCTGACATCTGCTAAGCTTGCATTTTTGATGACCACAGTCACTGGCAGAGGAAATGTGTTCAGTATTCATTTAATTTGTAATTCCTTTTCCCCAACACATTAAATATTATTTCATATTCAGAAGAAATTTTAAACTGGCTTTCTACCCTTCAGTTACATCCAAGTCCTCCCTATTCCTTCCCCCCATTAGGGTACAAAATCCAAACCAAAAATATGAATATAGCATAACTGAAGTTTGTTTTCCTTAACTTACTATTAGATTACTCTAAAGAATTTACTAGAGAAACAATCAGCCATGTACATACACATTCCCTGAGGCTGTACATTTGATACAGAAATAAAGAAAATTATTTTTCCCCCTCTTCCTCTCAAATAAACTACATAATGGAATTGGAACATTCATTGGTAGCATCTGTGGCAAGCAATTAAACTGTGGTATTGAAATCACTTTCACAACATTAACTCTTCTCCAAAGCTTATGATTTAACAATCTCATTTATTATAATCTTCAGTATTATTTTCTATAAGTAAACCCCTGTTATCTTTTATGACACTGTTAAAATTTTAACTTAATTTATAAATATGCACACTTTTTTGACACACATACTGACTTTTGTTGAACTCCCTGTACAACCAGGAGTCTTTGAAACTGGTACTAATTTGACCAATTGACTTATCAACCACATGTATTATGGATTCATATGTTATTCAGTTTAGAATAGAGAAATTGTTTTAAACCTTTCCACCCCAGCTTCTGCCTCCATTAACATATTTTCATGACAATTTTATCAATCTATGTATTTTACAGAGAGGTTGAAATAAGAAGACCAAAATCTAAGATGCAAGCTTACTACACAATTCTACTGATGCCCAGATCTACATTTTACTTCATCATGGTATGCTTATTCTCCAGAAAATGAAGAAAAATATCTTTATTTCAAGATAAATTGCTTCTTAGAGTAAACATTAAGTTTCTAGATAAAGTTGGGTAAGATTAATGTCTTGTAGACTACCTTTCATGTTATTTTCCCTACTCCTTGAGGAAAAAAAATAAGTTCATAATTTCAAGAGCTATGTATATTTTGCCACAGTATTAAAATACTACATAAGAAATAAGAAAATGTCAAATTGTATTCAAAAGGCCAAATTGTATTCAAAAGAAAGTGAAACAAAAGTTAATAAAACCCCAATCACATTTAAAATAAAAGAAAATATAAAAAATACCCCAACACTAGAAGCAACAAAAAGGTTGGCCTTTGACATTTTAAAATGTTGGCTGGTCTCCTTTTGTTTGAAGACAGATGTCTTTATTTCAAGTTCTTCTGAACTGAATTCTTTATTTTTTTTCTTCTAAAAGTGATAAATAGGAGATTAGGTAAAAGCAGGACAGATGCTAACAAATGGAATACAAACATTATTCAGTAAATAACAACTAACAGCCCATATTTGAAAATTACTGGCTATTTTTTTACTGTAGTTACCTCTTAACTGCAGTAAGCTGTAGTCTGCCAGAATTGATGTAACTTTTATAAAATTCTAATATGAGAATAAGTATAAAGAAATGAAACATAAAAGAAGCAATTTTTTTCCATAAATAATGTCTTCCTGATTCAGATATGATTTTCAGTCTTAGAATTAGGCAAAAAAAACAGATAAGAAAACATCACAGAAGGGGGACTGTATTTAAGCACCTTTTCCAGACAGTATATTCAATGTTTAAATGTTACGAATGTTGAATAGGAAGAATTGTTTAAGAATTTAGGAAGAATTATTTTAAGGCATTCACAATCTCTGATGACTCAACTAAAAAAAAAAAACTAGAAAAGAAAATGTGTCTTACTTTGTGCTTGTCTATTATGTTGAATCAATCTAAGGGACGAGGAAGAAAGCAGAAAAGAGCACTACACTAAAGAAAATAGGGACTTAACATTACAGAGGCTAAGCCCAAGCCATTTCATAGCCCTCCCCTTTTCCTTCTTTACTTAAGAGTGACAGATTTCAATGACATCAACAGCAATAATGGTTTTTGCTTCTAAAACTACCTGTTGTTAACAATTGCTGAAAGCAGTGACTGATCTTTATCCTAACTATGTCCAATAAGTTATATTTGCATGACCTCTGGAGGCATGGTTTATGGAACATCAACAGCTAGCAGCAAAACTTGCCTCAATTCATGAGCCTTGCACAGAAGTACTGGCATCAGAGTGGCATCCAGCCAGAGGCAACACACAACAATATAACTGTCAATCTGACAGTCAGTAAGAGAGAAAAAGATATAAACCTACCAAAAAAAAGACTACAGGTCATATGACCTTGTAAAAAACACAAGCAACAGGCAAAACAGGCCTTCTCAAAATAGAAGACATCGTTTTATGTGAATGTAACTGTACTATGAATGCAAATCATTTAAGAATGGTGCTATTTCAAAGGTCAAGGAAAGATATCCTCTTATTTATATGACCAGAGCTTCTAATTGATTATTTAGTTAATATAATCTATTTTATTCAAAAATATGTGTTTTCATATGGACACAGTCTATACATTCTAATGGGGATATGTATGTGTTGTTCTAAATATTTCACAACACAGAATAAATTTAAGTGGCCAAGTTTGTATTTTATGACCATGTGAAAATGTGATTTAATTAGTGGAAATCCAGTCTTCCATTAGATAAATTTACCCTGAAATATTTATTAGTGACCATATGCTCACTATATCATGAGAAACTGAATAAAAGTCAGGTAAGTTGCCTGGGTGTTGGATAAAGAAATAGTATTATAGAAGTATGTTGTCACATGCTTTTATTTGAACAGCACCTTGTGACAACTTCAAAGCATTTACTGAAATTTTCTGATATTTACCAGTATTTACTGAACTTTACTGATAATAAAATGTATTTGGAAATGAAGGTCACACATAACTGTGTTAAGCAGTTATCATTTTCACTATTTACAAATTTTCACATGTCATTCATCTACACAATTGTAGAACTATCTAAAAGGCAAAAAAATCCTTTGGACTGTATCTTGTACACTGCATTGAAGTATCATATCTTTGTTCAGGTAAAGTATCAGCTGACAAGGTACATCCAGAGAAGCTGCTAGAAAAAAGTTAAAAGCTAGCTTTTATATATATATATATATAAGAAACATGAAGAAATAACAGCTTATCTTGTTTCTGCTGGCTATACTCAACTAATTGTCATTATAAAGGCAACTGAAATTTCAAGCCCAAATTTTTATTGCATTGATAATTTAAGAGAGGAATATGGAGATCATCCTAGAAGCTTGCCAGAAATTTATTTTTTGTGGACTGGGAAGTTATTAACTATTAAAGTAATTAATTTATATTTTCTTGGAAGTAACATAAATATTTCTTAAAAAATATTGCTTGGTTTAATTGGCTTAAGCCACTTGCACAAAACCAACCATTTGAGGTACCACAGGGTGTCTTAGAATCCACACAAAGCCAGTAAATATAGTACTGGATTTAGAAGGGAATGTTTCTAGAAAAATTGCTTGGAGCCAGGCAGCATGATAATCCATGGAACTTGTCAAATCAGCAGACAGGTTTGCTCCTGTGTGCTGGGAATTGCACCAGATCTTCATTGCCTATACTGAGAGGTTAGGAATCTAGCTGATGTGTAGAAGCCTGCACACATAGGTGAACAAGAAACTGAATCATACCTTTAGACTTTTCAGATTCAAGTTATAATCTCCTGGTATGCAATTACTTAGAAATGATTGAAAGAATTCACAAAATGTTGTGGAGGCTGACAGAGTTTATACTCACCCTTAATATTTACCCCAGACCAGTAGGTAGGAACCAACCTTAAAAGCCTGGAACTCTACTCAGATGTGAGTTCTTATCAGCTGCACTTGTTTAGTGACACTGCAGACAGAGTACTGAGGAAGCTTCTCATTTCATATTATCAATCACACTGCTCTCAAAGACAAATTTAAAGATTGTCTGACATAGAATGATACCCTCCATTTTTGTTAAGTAAAGGGACCTTCAGTTGTTTCCTCTAGCTCAATATATGTTGAAAAGGTCAAAACTTAATGAACCTGTCTGACAACTGGTTAATTAGGGGTTTTTAGTAGCACAAATAAATACTTTGCCAAACGCCAGATGAGTTGTGGAAGGAATTTACAAGTTTACATAATCATGTAAAACCAGTTATCTAAGATAATATTTAAGGGGTTTCTAGTCAATTATTATATGTAAATTCATATACATTTTTAAGATCATGTACAGTGAGATGTAATGTGTGAATTCTAAGGGGATTTAGAGGCTCAGTACTTCCTACAGTTTACCTACAGCATCTCTGTAGAAATAAGAGAACCCATGTGGATCTGTTCACTTCCTCTCCAGTGTCTTACACAGTATTTAAGTACTTCATTTTATAAGGACTGCACTGTTTCTGCTCCTGGGCAAGAAATCTAATTTAGATGCCTATAACAGACTCACTGGATCTGAGCCACAATGTATTTAATACTCAGAGACTATGCATTATCCTACTGATGTGATTTGCAAGCCTCTGAAAGTGATATTGTTAAAAGTGTTATAGAGGAAAAGACAGTAATATCTCTGCTTTATGCTATTTTTTAACTTTGCTAGGTAAACCAGTGATCTACTGATCTACTGTTACAGGCAGATGCAAATAACAGCCTTTATAAGCCCAGCACACCGGTGGAATACAAATTAACTTTAATTTAAGCATTTCTATAAGGAAATATTTGTGCTGTTTTCATCATGCACATCTTCACTTAAAAACACTAAACATCCTCATCTTTACTGTCACGCTATTTGAGGTACTCAGTATCGTGTTAACTTCTCTTGCTTAAAAATTCCTTCAGCAGCCCAGGTATCATTATCAACTTGTCACACCATAAAAATAATGTTTTGCCCAACAGTAACTGCACACATTCTTGGCTCATGCTGTAGCATCAACATTAACAGATACATTACACTGCATGTTACAAATAGCAAAAAACAGCTTTTCATCTTAGTAAACGTGATTGCATCATTAGTAATCAAAACAGGCAGAGGCTCAACTATGCTGCTGCATTGCATTGAGTGTTTCAAGGTACAGTTTGAATCAGGGAACAGGAGATACAAACATAGAATAAATTATTGTCTTTTGGGAAATGTGGAAAGAAAGAAAAGGAGAATTCGGTGACATACACCTAATCTCTTCTATGCCATTTTTCTTCATGAGCAGAAGTTAATGTTTCAGCTTCAGCTGCAGACAAGGTTAGACTTTTGTCTGTACACAATTAGTGAGGATTTAGATGAATTGTTTTGCTCCCTGATGGGTGGGAATGGCAATCACTATATCACAAGTCATCAGGGAACTAGGTAAGAACACCTTCAGCTGTTCTAATCGTATTTCCACAACTATAGGTTCTCACTTCTAAGAAAAGGGTTCCTAACTACATTCTACTATAAAAGAATGAAATAAATTCTTATGAATATTTGTATGTCCATGCGTATGTGTAATGTACAATCATGCACTAATAGATGCTGTGGGGCACCCAGCTAGAAAGCAGCTTGGCAGAACAGGAGCCAGCACTGTGCCCTTGCCTTAGAAGGCAGATGATATGTGGAGCTGCATCACACAAAGCATTGTCAGTAAGTCAAGGAGACTGATTCTTCCCCTAGAGTCAGCACTGGAGAGGTCAAACCAGGAGAGCTGTTTCCAGTTCTAGGCTCCTCAGTACAAGAGAGACATGAACATACTGTAGAGAATACAATGAAGGCTCACAAAGATGATGAAGGGACCAGAGCACCTCCCCTATAAGGGAAGGCTGAAAGAGCTGTGTCAGTTTATCCCAGAAAAGACGAGCCTTTGGAAAATCTTACTAATGTTCATAAATACCTGAAGAGAAGGTTCATAATGGAGAGATCCAGGCTATTTTCAGTGATGCCCAGAGCACCAGAGTCAATGGGCACAAACTGAAACACAGCAGGTTTCCTCTGAACATCAGGAAACACTTTAATACTGTTAGGGAATTAAGCACTGGCAGAATCCTTGGAATTATTTAAAACTGTTTACACAGAGTCCTGTATAAATGGCTCTAGGTTATCTCTGCTTGAGCAGAAGTGTTGGACCACAGGTTATTCAGAAGTCCCTTTCAACCTCAGGCATTCTTTTTTTTTGATTCTGCGATTATATATATGTTTATCACATCATGTAAAAAAATACATACACAGACACACACACACCCCTGTATATAAATTATCTGTAGTGTTTCTGTATTGTTTTATATGTATTAATTTTCTTGGGGTTTTTTAACATTAAAAGGGTTTTATTTAAAATGCATTCAAAAATTGAAAATTGAGGACAACAGTGGCACCATTCAGCCACAAAAGTAGTTTCTTATACTTTTTGAATAACTGAAAAAAGGTCCTCCTAATACAGTTTTTGCTTGTTTCTTAACTTCTTTTTTAACTTACTCTCTGTAAAGAATGCTATCAAAAGTCACAGGGAAAATATTTGATAAGCTTGTAAATTAACAATTCAAATAAATTACCTAAAAAACTTCAGCAGTAACAAGGTTCAAGGATGCCACCACATTTTCACTCTCTCCAAATCCCTTAAGAATAAAAATGAGAATAAATTATGTTTTCTCTATGTGTTCAATAGGAACACACATTAAAAAGTGGGGTTTTATATTATTAAGTATTCTTATTATAATATTACTATTACCTGTATTATTACCTATTATAACATGAAATAAGTTCTTATATTGGCCAAGCCACTAGTCTTTCCTTTTTGACTTGAATGAAGAAATATGAACCATTTTAGTTTAGAAGATGGTTCCAGGAAGATCAAAGAAGCAAAAAAGTTTCTATGGCAACATTGCAGGTTCTATTATTTAATTTTCAGCTTCATGATAGTTTCCTTTTAACAAGTTAATACTGGCTTGCCTTCTCCTAAATTTATCTACTGGATTATGAATTACATAGTTTAATATTGTACTACTTAAGTCTGACTACATTGCCAATATAATTACTGCACTTTGAGAGTGAAATGAGGTATCATGGAAACTCAGACTATAAATTTAAACCTTCATTTTAAGTGGATCTCAGTACAATCTTTCCAGTCTGTCAATAACTTCTGTAGTCTTTGACTTCCTCTTTTTTAAGTGAATTTAAAAGTAAGGAATGTAGATAGTTGGTTTGGTTTTTTTTTTTTTTTCCCCAAAGGTCCAATGATGAGCTCCTAATTTTGACCTGGCTTCTTTCCAGAGAAATCTTCAGTTAATTTTCAGTGCAATGAAAATGGCAGAGGCTTTTATTTGATATATATTTAAGTACAAACCACAGAAGGAAAAAAATACCCTTTTGGTAATGAAAAGTAAAATTTCACTTTCAGTTCTAAATAATTTTTTGCTGAAATTCTGTTATATCTTAATTCTAATTTGAAAAAGACCTTGCTTTTTTAGCATTATAGTTGACACATTTATGATGCAGTTCTCAATTACAGACCAGCATGAGTGTATAAGACTTAATTTCCAGATTAAATAGAACAGAAAGTTCAAGAGAATTGCCAGTACATCACTATAAAACATATCTTCCTAAATTTTTTAAAAAAGCTTTAAAAACCATTTTTTAAAAAAGATTTTTAAAAAATCTTTAAAAAGGTTTTTAAACCTTTTTCTTTTCATGTACCCAGTGCCCTAGTCATCCAAAACATGTAAAGACTGAAATGGATAATGGCTTAAACACTGCTAAAATCATCAGAGGACTTTTGCCCTCTGTAGAAAACTGCAAAGATCCAGTTGTTCATCTGCAACCATCACAACCCACATCTCCCTAAATATGCCTACTAACCAGAATTTGGACTGTGAGGAGAACTTGAGATAAGAAAAAGGGGGCACACCAGAAGTGACACTGGAAGAGAGATTGGAATGATGATGGCTCAAACAATTGGGGACAAGCTGCTGATGTGCAAAGTAACCTCCCAGGTCCAGGGGGAGAGCACACCTGACACCTCAGGCTACAGCTGGTGTTGAACCAGATAAGGACAGAGGGAAATCCTGATAGGCACACTACTCAGTCTTTGTCCTTACTCAAGTGACTCAGCTGTGATAACTCCCCTTCAGGGAAGTACTGTGGCATTCACACATAGCCTGAAGGTATCAGTCTCTGCTGATGGGCCATAATGGGCCTTAAGGAACCCAAATTCATTGATGAAATAAGCAGCTGTATCTTAGAAGGTGTCAAAGACTCCAGAAGTGTCCCATGATCCACATTGCATAATCCAGATGAAATTCCCCACTCCAAGGGAGGTACCTGGGCTTTCCTACCTGAATGGATATAAACCAAATAGCTTTCCTGTGCTGTGGATTTCACTGGGATTTCCTCCATCACCCGGTGATCAAGTCTGAAACTGTCACTTTGACCAAGATGGTGACCATCACTTCAACAGACATCAAAATTGCCTCAAACAAGTCTTGTCTTGAGGCCTATGGGTGGTAAGGCCTTTCTACTCTTATGCCTTCCTTCTTTTTCTTAAACATTTTCTTAATGTTTAAGAAAATTAATTTTCTTAAGTGCTATTTTTATGCTTTTATATTATAACTAGTTATATACCAGTTTTTCTGTGCAACCAAATTGTTCTACAATAAAGCCTACATGTGTATGTTTAAAAACACCAGTCATTCAGCCTTGTTTCACTCCAATCTGCCCCAAAGGATCTATTAACAGGATGGGTTACTCTCACCTTCTGTTTTGTTAATAAGTGCAAAGCACAGCACATTATCAGCTGTCATGAAGAAAGTCCACTCCAGCCAGGCCCAGCACACTAATTGCAAGGAGAACGACTGAGTGTATGGAATTATGAAAAAGAATTGCTACTTAGCTGCCTGAATCACAGATTGATAGAAGCATTCATAGGAGAGAGATCCAAATGACTGCCAGTGGTCAACTAGGTCTGCTCACTCAAATCAGGGCTTCTGCCAACACTGGATTTAGTGATCTGGTCTAGCTAATTCAGGAAAACCTTCAATGAAGAAGCACACCTGACCTTTAAAAACACCGCTGCATTTGTTCATTGCAGTCCAAGTAATTCCTCCCTCAGCCAATGTTTAACCTGAACTGTCCATCTACAAGTTAAGAGTGTTTGTCTCTTACATTTTTGGTGTGCCCAGGAATGTGGTTCCATGATCTTACCTTCAGGTCTTAAGTTGCTATTAGGTCATTGCTTAGCCTTCTTTTCACTAGTTTGAACAATCCCACTTCTGCTTCTCCTTTCTAGACCTACCATCTTGGTAGCCAACCCCTGAACTTTCTCCAATTTGTGCCTATGCCTTTCAAATAATGGATTACAAAATTGGAAACAATTGTGTAGGCGCAGACTTAGCAGCGCCAGGTATTATAGGAATAGTAACTTCATATTGCCTGGTGACAGAATTTTTTGTGTTGTAAAACAATACAGAGTTTTCTTAATTCATAGTATTGACTCATCTCCAGCCAGGTAGCTGTAAAAATCCCACATGTTTGGGGTTTTTTTTTTGTTGTTGGTTTGCTTGTTCTGTTTACATTCTGTTGGTTTTTCTGAGAATATTTATTAATCTGCCTGTTTTGTCTTAGGAAGTTATGAAATGTGCAGTTACTCCTCTTCAGTTTCACAATTCTGCCCTTCTTGTGAATATGTTGGTCCAATCCTCAAGTTTATTGAGATCATCCTGGGTAAAAGGTTATCACTAATTTTTTCTGATGCTGAACAGGTTTGTTTTTAAACACACAGAGTATTCAGAAGTTGCAGTTTGTAAACTGATAGAGTTTTCACAAGGACACAATAACAATGACGTTCTTGTTGTGATGGTGATAATTACATAATTTAAAAAATACCTGAGGTGGAAGGAGTGGTAATCTGATATAAGCAAGCAGCATACTTAGGTCATTGCATCGCCTCTGCATATCATATTTCACCCACATCATTAAGGCATGGAAAATGGTCTCTTCATCAGGAACATTCACATCATCACTGGCAAGAAGTTTATGGAGTTCTTCGGCAGGTAGAAGTAAAAATTCTTGATTTCTTATAACTTCCATTATATTCTCCTGAGAAGAAAAAAGTATTTCAGATTCAGTAATACTGCAAAAAAATTAAAAAGCATGTTAAAGCTAATAAAGCATAGGATTAGTCAGTATCTGCCATGCCCAGATATGGGTATGCTCTGCCATATCCTTGCAGCTCAAGAGAAAAACAAAACATAAATTATTAGAGTTCAACAGCTATAGTTGTAGTTCACATATAAATATATTTTGAAAACAATGAGGATTATATGATTATATCATAATTAAAAATTGTCAGAATTAACAAAGGCTATTGTTTGAAATTTTTATAAACTCAGTTGTAATTGAGCACATTAAATATATTGTAAGTCTTTACATGCTCATACTACATTTTCCTGGATATTTTCACTGTCTTTCTTTACTATTCCTTAAATAACTTGTCAGTCACATAGTTATATTAAAAATATCTAGATTTCCATCTACATATATGACAAGGCTGAGGGGACAATCACCATCATGAATTAAGGATTTATTTTTTTTACATTGCTCCAAACAGATTTTTAATATCCAGCTATCATGCAAATAGTTTACAGTAATTAGGATCTCACAGTATTGAAAACTATTGTACTATTGCAGTTTAGGAATGGTACTCCCCGGTTCAGTGCCCCACTGAGACCCTCCAAACCACTGACACTCTTTCTCTCCTGCTTTTTCCCTCCCCCTTCCACACTGCAGTGGGCTGGAGAGGAAAATTAGAGGCACAAAAGGTAAAGCTAACTGGTTGATATAGGAATAAATTACAGGAAACAGGAATGAGGCAAGAAAACAAAGAGTAACAGCAACTATACTAATGACAGAGACAAGAAAGGAAATTATTCACACAGAACCACAGCCCTCACACCTACTCCCCCTATCCTCAACAGACAACACCAGATGGATCCCTCTGTCGTGTTTACTTGACCAGAAAGAACCCATTCCCTTGGAAGAGACCTTTCTCCCCCACTCCCAGCAATGACATAAGGTTTTACAGACGTCTGTGTCCTAGTTATGTCCCACTCCTGGCTACTGCAAAAAAATTAACCTTGTCCTGGACAGAACCAGGACAAATAAAAATAGGAATAACTGAAAAACCTTAAAAAAATCCCCTATAAACTAATAAAACATATAAACAAAATAAAATGAAAAAAAAAACCAAACCCAAAACCAAAAACAACAACAAACAAACAACCCCCATAAAAGTGTTGCATTTAGTTGTCTGAATCCTAAGGACTGAATTAAGCACTCCCTGAACTACCTATTCTACATCAACAGGACAAAGTAGAATCACAATTCTACAGATATTTTTCTCCAAATATTTCTTTTAGGGTGCTTTATCTCTGTGGAGAAATTGTAAATGTGTTTTCATATTCTCAATTTATAGACAGAAAGTGAAGTAATTGAATACTGGAGGTACAAAAAAAAACAACTATATTTTAATGTAAACTGAAAATGTAAAAAGCAATATTGGGAACGGTAAGTTGCAACATCGAATTTATGAAAAATAATAATGAATTTTTAAGATGAGAAGTGGGAAAGAATAACAACACATCAGTCAAAGACTCAAATGTAAGAACATCAAAACTGAGAGAAGTGGATAACCCTCTAAATTCAGCTTTTAGCACATGCAAATCCAATCAATGCTGCCTATAATTGCTTGATTTTGTCTGAACCAGGGAAATAGTGACTGGTCATCAAAAACTCAAATATAAGACATTATAACAAATACAAGAAAATAATGTGTAAGACTTACAACAATAGAATTATACTCTGGCTCTTGCGTGTCACATGCTGTCCTTGCCTGACTTACTCAATAGAAGGAAACTCTTCTTTTAATTCTCCAAATTAATACTTTTTGAAATGTACTGTTTAAACATATTTATTAAAAATTAACTGCATATTATTTTATATAAGGCAGCAAAGATGAATATTGCAGACACATACGTGACAAAATCATGAGACAGAAGTTCCTTGAAATGTGTAATTACAGATAAAATGCGTAAGTGCAGATAGAATAAATTAGACAAAGTTGAAAATTATGCTTATTATAAATATGAATAGTTTGATATGTATAACTTAAGTTTCAATGTGCTACTTTTTAACTCAACATATATAGGATGCTTACACAACAGAAAATCAAAGATGTATATGTGGTCATGACCTATATTAACCATGCTGTTAAGCTACCTTAACATAAATGATAATTGGATCAAAACATGACTCAGTTCTTTTTAAAATTGCTACAATAAAAGTCAATAGGTCCCTAAAAATGTAGATTTTTCTGGAATGAGGTTTTAAACCATTACTTCCTGATAAAGTTTAAATTGTGTGTCTAGAACATTTTAGAATAGCTTGGAAATGTAAGGAAACTAGATTGTAGGGAGGCACTTAACCATAAACTGGCTTATTTAATTTTAATTAAAAAGTCATAAAACTCACAAGATTTCATTGCACTTCTCAATTAAATGATTTATAAGACAAGGTTTAATTAAGCCTGGTTCAACTGACATTAAATCCCATTATGAAAAAAAGAAATAACTGTACCTCTTAATAGGAACCAACATCAAACTTTGCAATAGCATATTAATCCAAAGACCTAATACTATAGAGTAGCATTGTGATGGTGCAACACATTTCATGAATCCACAGAACTTCATTTATTAAGAATAACATTCCAAGCAGGAGCTTTAACTTCAGAACAATAAATTTAGATTTGAGTAAGGGTTTTTTTGGTCATCTTAAGTTGTTTTTTATTTGCATACATGCTTAAAGAGAACTTATTCCAGCCTCTGTACTGATTGTAGAATCAAACAAAGTTTTCAGACAAAACACCTAAGCTCAAATCCCTTTTTCTAAACATGTGGACTTACATAAATTTCATGTTACTTGGGCATGAGTATTGCAGAACGTAATAACTTTATGTTATGTTATATATATATATATATGTAATATATATTATAAATATACCATATATATCCTTGTATAGAATATAATTGCAATATATATAATTCTGATATATATATGAAATCCAGGTTTTTGATCTGCAGAGGTTAAAACTTTCTCCTTCAACTTATTAGCACTTCCTGAACTGACTAATGAATGTTAAATCTTCCCAGATAATGTTTTAACTCCTTGAGGTTCATTTCATTTGGAGCAGCAAAGCATATTTCAATGGCTAACTGTTCTACCATAACAGAAATCATTAAATAATTTCTCATATGCTAATTGTGGAAAAAAATATCCACCTTTTTTTTTTTTTAATGTGACTAGTCTTCTTTTTTGCACTTTAGGGAACAGGATACAACAGATATCTGTGACATCTTTTCAGGATGCATTAAACAAATTTTAAATTCTCCTGAGATTAAGATGCAAGGTAGGAATTGAGGCACACAGTTATAGTATCACAGATTCATTACAGCAGGAAAAGACAAGATCATCCAGTTCAACCATTAATCTAACACTGGTATCTTCACCACTAAACGATGTCTCAGGTATGAAATCTAAATGTTTTTTGAATACTTCCAGGAATAGTGATTCCACACTATGATCACCCTTTCAGTGAAGAAATTTTTCCTAATATCAAATGGCATTTTCCCTTGGCACAAGTGGAGGACATTTCCTCTCACCTTGTTCTAGTGAAGTGCTTTCAGGAATGCCTAGGTCTTCATGGACAGATAAGCCTTTATTATGGGAACAGGCACTGAACCTTTCCGCATACTGAAGATTACATGACAGAGTTGTTTGAGTCTCCACGACCAGTAATTTTTGACTAATACTTTAAGAGGCTTTGTAGATCGGTCTTTACCATCTCATAAGTCTCATAAGATGCACTGGATCTGCTCTGCATGCACCATTCACATAGCCTTTCTATGTTTTAATTAAGTGGAGTAGTAGATTTTTGCTTTTAATTCAGAAAATGTAACTTATAGTGTAAAGTATGACAGTCTCTGAACCCCCTTGGACAAAGCTGTGTCACTTGATTGCTCTTCCACTTTCTAAAAATGACCATGCAGTAACCATTGCTGTGGGGTTATAGCATTTCAGTGGTAGAGCTGTTTCACTTTTAAACCTTTTCAGCAGTACACAAGGTTAGCATTAAATAAACTTGAAGTATTGGAACCATGTAAACATTAGAGCCATGTAAACAAAATATATCTGTGTTTAAAGGTAGATAAGAAATTGCCCAAGTATCTAATATATTGTGCATCAGAGGAATACAAAGTCTCTAATAAAATTAAACTATTACCAAAATGAATTTAATACCATATATCTTTATAATGATGTCACCAACACAATTAAATTAGTTTTTTTTTAATCTTAACTTGTAATGATTATTATTCCACATGGAATCAAATTATCTTGCAAAAGCTAGTTTTCATTGATGGTTATGTAATTGATTTCACTAATCATCATGTATCAGTTATAATGAAGAACCTGAAAAATATTAAATAATTTCATATGTTGACAAACAATGTCATATTCTGAGAGTGCTATTGTGAACCTGCTACCTCAGAGTTATCAAGGAAGTAAAATGCTTAGCAGGTGTTTTGGTTTTGGATGTAGGGGTCTTATTTAAAATGTTTTATATTTTTGTGATTTGGATTCTGTGACCTTAACAATTAAAAACTAAAATCACATAAACCAATCCCAAGAAAGAGATATCCATATACTAGGCTTTCACTTAGTACGTAACTAATGTTTATAATATTTTAAGCTCATACTACTTTCAGTTTAGAACTTAAGTTTTCATGAGAATATTTAAATAAATGAATAAATAATGCATCTGATTTATATTGGTAGTATACTTTCTGAAGTGATAAGACATGAAAGAAAATTTTGATTTTGGTCAATACACAAGTTATTTCAGTCTGGAATTATTGCTGCTGTGCTACCCTGAATTCACAAAATGCTCCATTTTCTGTATCAGCTGTGTATCATATAAGACTATACCTCCTTTACAATACTGCGTAACTTCTTCCCTAAAGAGAGTGGACTTTTCAGCCCATTATTAACTCCCATTAGACAAAGGACCAGTATTTATTAACATGCTTATGGTCTGGTTCCCCAGCCAAATCCCAGATTCCATCTGGAAACCTGAACCTGTGATCCTGAATCTCTAACCAAATCTCAGATTTTATCTTGAGGGTGAGCTCCATCTGACCTAGGTAATCCAAAGAGCTATGTTTCTTCCAGCACCAGATGCCAGCCTGGTATCATCATTTCAAAAAGGGATCCTATATATCTGTGTATCCCACTGTTTCAACTTTGCAGGGGAAAAGAGATAAGCAAGTGCTGCTTTTTGGGGAGAGGAGACAGCAGGTTAAGGATAGAATAGACTGTGTCCATGGGCACAATCTTATACAGCATACTGAAATCTCAGTATAAGGCTCCTTAATTACTAAGCTAGACTTTCACAATCTAAAAAATTTATTTTTTTACTTGCATCTTATGATTTCATTAAAAAATAGAGTTTAGGATATGAGGCTGCAAAAATAGCCATATTATAGTCTAATTTATTGTGAATATGATGTGGCATTCTGGGATTTCACAGTCTAAGGACAGCTCAATAGATGTTGCTCATAGACATTTGCTAATATGACGGTTTATTATGATAAACTGTCTGAAAATTTCAAGCTATGTCAGAATAATTTATATTTTTCTCCTGTATTGGGGAAAGATCTTGTCTCAACTCATGCCTATATTCTTTTTCACATCCAAGAAGATTCAAGAAGCCTAAACCTGCACACAAAACAGGCACAATTTGCTAGATGGATGAGGACATGTACACATTTTGCTCCCCCTGACTTAAAAAATCTTCCAACACTGTCCTGGAAGGTCCTGCATCCTACAAACCCTTGAACTTCTTGGCATTAGTTCTTAATGTATGGATAACATTTTCTTCTTACCATGGTATCTAGGAAAACCAAAACTCAGCAGCCTGCAAACAAATTAAATATTAATTACTTCATCTTTCATTCCTGCCTTCTGTTTTTTTGGTTTTTTTTTTTGTTTGTTTGTTTTGTTTTGTTTTGTTTTGCTTTGTTTTGGGGTTTTTTGGGTTTGTTTTTTTTTGGGGGGGGGGTTTGTTTTGTTTTTTTTTTTAATTCTTTCCTTTTTTTGGTGGTCTTTGTTATTGCTTGTTTACCTTTCCAAAATGAAGTTAGTAGAATGAGGGAGCACAGTTTGGGGACCTAAAAAAATACTGACAGCAAGAGGCAGATCCATCAGGTCAATGCATAGCTCTGAGGTTGGTGCAAGCAGAAAAATCTGGGCGTTGTAGCTCCCAGATGATGGGATGATCTACTCAACACTTTGTCTATTGACATCTGATGGGTCTACTGACACCTTTGGCCCAGTCCCGGGGATTTGACATAGTTGCATAAATGAAACCTGTTGGGATGAGTGCTGTGACTGGAGTGCCCTGTTGGATGGTTCCAGGCTCTTCAGGAGTGAAAGTCAGGGCAGAAGAGACAGAGGGGTGATGCTGTATGTAATAGAAGTGTTAGAATGCATGAAGTTCACAGCTGGAAACAGCACAGTTGAAAGCCTCTAGGGGAGAATCAAGGGGCAAACAGATACTTCAGATGTCACCATAGGAGTGACCTCCTAGCCAGGATGATGATGCTGATGGATTATCCTTTGAGAACTTAGGGACATTTCCAAGTCAACTACCCTAGACTTCAACTTGCCACAAATGACTGAGTGCATCACACAGCTGGTATAACCCAGGCAAGAA
The DNA here is from genome assembly GCF_036417665.1 of Passer domesticus. Classification (NCBI taxonomy): domain Eukaryota; kingdom Metazoa; phylum Chordata; class Aves; order Passeriformes; family Passeridae; genus Passer; species Passer domesticus. Next base: position 53,158,607 of record NC_087475.1, on the reverse strand, counting down.
GGTTCCTAAAATGCCTGGATGAGAACTTCATGGAACAGGTCCTAGGGGAGCTAACTTGAAAAGGTGCCATCTTTGACATCAGACTGATAACCTGTTTCTAGTAGGAGTCCACATGGCTCCATTTTAGGCCTTGTGTTCTTCTACTTCTTCAGAAATAACTTGGACACTGGACTGGAAGGCACACTAAGCAAGTTCACAGAGGATACAAAACTGGGAGGAGCTACTGATTCCCTCAAAGGCAGGGAAGCCCTGCAGAGAAACCTTGACAAATCGGAGGACTGGGCAATCACCAATTGCATGAAATTCAACAAGAGGAAGGGCCTGTACCTGGGATGGGATAACTCTGGATGTACAGACAGACAGGGGAATTAGATTATGGAGAGCAGCATCATAGAAAGGACCTGGTGGTCTTGGTCAATGGCAAGTTGAATGTCAGCAGTGCCCTGGCAGCCAGGAGGGCCAACCCTGGGGTGCATTGGATACAGCCCCACTAGCCAGGCAAGGGAGGAGATTGTCCCACTCTGCTCTGCACTGGGGTGGCCTCACCTCAAGTACTGAGGACAGTTTTGGGCACCATAGTATAAGATATTAAGTTGTTACAGAGCATCCAGAGGAGGATAATAAGGATGGTGATTGAGGGAAAGGCTCTATGAGGACTGGCTGAGGTCACTTGGTCTGTTCAGCTTGGAGGAGACTGAGAGGAGACATCATTGCAGTTACAACTTCCCCATGAGCAGAAGAGGAGGGGCTGGCATTGATGTGGTGCCAGTGACAGGACCCGAAGGAATAGCCTGCATCAGGGGAGGTTTAGGTTGGAGAGTAGGAAAAGGTTCTCCCCCCAGATGGTGTTTGGGCAGAGGAACAGGCTCCCCAGGGTAGTGGTGAAAACACTAAACCTGACAGAGTTCAAGAAGCTCTTAGGTACATGTGTGACTCTTGGGGACTGTCCTCTGCAGTTGTACTAAATGATCCCTGAGACCCCCTTTCAACTTAACATATTCTATGATTCTGTTGTCTGACTTGAATTGGCCCAGATTGATTTATTTGTCATTGGAAAAGTTAACAGCACAATTTCAAGTAAATAGGAGAAGAGATCAGTATTCTGGATCATCCAGAGGTACTTTGGATTTAAAAGGTGGCAAGTAGCAAAAATACAGATACACAGTGCAAATTGTCACAATGGTGCAGTATTGTATAGTCTGGGTACATACTGGTGCTAACTCTGGTGATTGTTTGGTTTGCTGTTACTTGTCTAAGATTTATCCCTAGCACTTCCCAAGTATGGAAAATATGAGGTGCCTCAGCTGTTTAAATTGTGCTGTTTCCACAGCAGGAATGCAACCCTTCTCATGTAGATAACAGAATGGCAATTTTCTGGGTTTAAATTATAACACTTCAGGAAAGTAGTCACCATGACAATCTCAGTTTCTCATTCTCCTAGCACAACATTTCGTTCTTTCCTACTGTACTGCTTTTGGCTGTGATGGAACTCATTTTCTTAGCTGATGCAGTGCTGCTTTTTGCACTCAGTATGAGAATAATGTTGATAACATGTTGATTTATGATAATGTTGATTTATGTAAAGGTGAGCATATTTATGTCCTAATAGAGCCCCTGTCTTGTTTATACTGATTACAGGCACAGAAGAGGAAAACAAGGAAAACAGAGGGTAACAAGTCTAACAGGAAACTCATCTAAATTAAATCTGACTAAAATAAAACTCAGGAATTCAGGGAAAAAAAAGTATTCCTTGCTGTTAAAGCATTCAGCTCTGGAACAGATTTCCAGTGGAAAGGATGGGAACATGTCTGTTAGAACCAGTGTAATAACATAGGATACAGTTTACAAAAGCAAAGGTTGGAAAGGTCACCCAGTCCAACCTTCCTGCTCAAGCAGGGTTATCCCAGAGCACATTGCACAGGATTGTGTCCATATGGTTTGTAAATATCTCCAATAAGGGAGACTCCACAAGTTCTCTGGACAACCTGCTCAAATGTGTGGTCACCTGCACAGCAAAGAAGTTCTTTCTCATATTTGGGGAACTTTTTGCTAATCAATTTCTGTCCATTGCCTCTTGTCCTATTGCTTGACACCATTTAATTGACTCTCCCTTATCATATTTATATACATTGATGAAGTCCTTTCCCAGCTGTCTCTTCCCCAAAGCTGAACAGGCCCAACTTCCTGCGCCCTTCCTCATAACAGAGATGTTCATCATCTTCAGAGCCCTCCGCTGGACTTGCTCCTGGAGCTCCATGTTTCTCTTGTAATGAGAAGCCCAGAACTGGAAACAGCACTCCAGGGTTAGCTTCACCACAGGGCTGAGTAGAGGGGAAACATCACTTCCCTTGACCTGCTGGCAATGCTCTTCCTCATGTATCCCAGGATTCTGTTGGCCTTCTTGGCCACAAGAGCTCACTTCCAGCTCATGGACAGCTTGTTGTCCATCAGGATCCCCAGATCCTTCTCATGGCCTGAGAGCTGCTTTCCATCAGGTCAGCCCCCAGCCTGTACTGGTGCACAGGGTTATTAACGTACAGGCACAGGAGCTTGTTTTGCCCTTGATGAATTTCAGACAGCTCCTCTCTCCAACCTGTCCAAGTCCTTCTGAAGGGCTGCACAGCTCTCTAGAGTATCAGCAATTCCTTTCTGCTTTGTGTTAAACAGTATCTCAAAGCAGGAAGCTGCCTTGGAATTGTTTCAGTTTTTGTTTCAACCCAGTTACTCTTCTGTTGAGCCTAAAAACATCTGATTCACTGAAGATTTCTTTCTATAAAGGCATCAATGCAAAGACATGTGGAGATGGATAATTTGCCACTTTCACAGTAGCTTTCAGAAGCAATCATTCTGAACATTAAAATGTATGTCTAACACTCCATTTGAACTTGTCTGTCTTCTACTCATACATTCTGGTTCTTATTATGAATTTCTCAGTCTGATTAATGAGCCCATTAGCACCAAAACTTGAAAGCCTCAAAATAATCTCTTGGGTCTTTAGTAACTCAAAGGGGCTGAGTGGTTATGGTCTTGTTTTTACAATTCATTCACAGTCCTGTTGTAACATTCAGGAGTGAAAACAAGATACTTAATCATTAGCACTCTTCTTCGTGGTAGCACCTAAAAATATACTTGCAATCTTATAATCATCCATTGACCTATTCTGACCCTACTTAGCCTTGCTATGTGGTGGAATACAGCACAAAGCAAGAGTTGAAGGCATATGCAAGATCATGTCCAAAAAAAAAAAGCCGCTACTTTAATAAAATATTAATAAATACTGTAATTAAGATAGTATTTCAAAAGGTAATTGGAACATCAGTCAGAGCACTGGCGTGAATTTTTTTTTTGGTATTCTGTTCTTCAGATTTGAATTTAAAACAGGTAGCCATTAAAATAAAAAAGCATTCATGGGCAATTGCAAGATCATAGAGGAAAAAATGCATTTCTCTGTGACTCTCCACATCATAAAGATTTGAAACAATACTGTTTCTTTTATCTTCACTACGCATCTCAAATCTTATGTGTTTTGGGTCATGTCATGTACACAGTTTCTGGAGAATATTTCAGTTAAAATTTTGTTTAAGGAGTAAAATATTTACAAATGGTATTTTATGCTAGTATTTCTTACACAATAGTCATTTTAACCAAATAACTATTTCAATCAAATAACCATTTTAACAATTTAATACCAAATATTTAAAATATCATATCAGAGACATATGAAAATGTTAGAATTTCTGATTAAATTATAATAAATCACTGTATTGAAAATGTATATACTGGCCAAGAGCACTCTAGGAAACAAAAAACCCATTGCAGTGAAAAGACAAAAGTTCAGGAATGGTCTCAGTTATGTGTCTGAATAATTCCCTGATATGCTCTCTTTTCCATTGTTGAACTCTGATTCATCTTTTCAACTAGCATCCAGCATAAACTGAAGCATTCCTGAGAATTTTAGTATGAAAAAAGTGAATATATTTTAAATTAGATCAACATCAAAACACAAATGTGATTCTGGGAAAGAACCACCTTTCAACTGAAAGGGGACTTCCAAAGATTTTCACACTATAAGCACTTTTGAAGAAACTCATATGGTAATCATTTTCTGACAGCACTTACAACCTTCAAGCACATTATTAAATCCAGGATAATGCTCAAGAATCAGTATCATGATACAAATTCAATTAAGATAGGCCCTCTTTTAGATGACTAAAATTTTTGTATTCCATAATATTTCACAAAATAGAATGATTCACACGAAGACGTCTGACCATTAACAATGGAATTTTCACATTCATTCCAACAAAATAATGGTATATAATGTAAAACAGTATTTAAGTGATTGTCAAGATATAAGGCTGCTGAAAACTTGTCACATTAGGTTGTTTGATAAAACACTTTAAAAAACTATTACATTAATACTGAAAATCTATTAATCTACTGTGTAAATCCCAAAAGACAAATTTCAGACTGAAATGAAACTGTAAAACATCTGCCATCCTGCACATAACATTGATTATACTGACAGTTATTCTTGTTTTATTGCTGCTTTGAAAATTACAAATTTGGAGGGAACAGACCTTATGTTTCACTCTTTCTGAGAGTTAACATCAAATAATCTCATACTGTCAACTAACTGTAATGTGCATTAATTTCTGATTGTAAGTTCTTTATTTGGAAAGGGAAGGAGGCGAAGACAACTTTACAGCTGTGGCCTGCTGTTGATTTTTTAGGAGATTTTTTCATTATGATGTGTTCAAGTTCATAGAAATACAGAATCACTAAGGTTAGAAAAGTCCTCTAAAATTATTGAATACAACCCAGCACCATTGTGTTCACCACTAAACCAAATCCTCAAGAGCCATATCCATGTACCTTTTGAACACTTTCAGGGTTGATGTTTCCACCACTTACCTGGGTAGCTTATTTCAATGCTTGAGCACTCTTTCAGTGAAGAATGTTTTCCTAATACTTTATGTAAACCTCCCCTCATGCAACTTGAGGCCACTTCCTCTTGTCCTGTCACTTGTTATTTTGGAAAGAGATGAATCCCTTCATCACAGCAGCCTCTTTTCAGATGAGCTGTAGAGTGTGATAAGGTATCCCCGAGCCTCCTTTATTCTAGGAACCCCAGACCTCTCAGACTTATGCTCCAGACCCTTTACCACTCCTTCTCTGGACATGCCTCAGGTCCTCTGTGTCCTCCTTGCAGTGAGGTGCCCAAAATTGAAAATGGCATTTAAAATGGGGCCTCACCAAGTACAGTGGGGCAATCACTGCCCTGCTCCTGCTGGCCACACTGTTGCTGATACAGACCAGGATGCCACTGGCCTTCTCAGGCACCTGGGCAGACACTGGATCATGTTCAGCTGGCTGTTGACCAGCAGGCTCAGGTTCTTTTCTGCTGAGCAGCTTTCCAGCCACTCTTCCTTAAGACAGTAGTGCTGAATGAGATTGTTGTGACCCAAGTGCAGGACCCGACACAACTAAATATATAATATATATAATATTTTTTCTGGAAACAAACAGAAACTATTACATGATATTTACACTGAAATTATGCTACCTAACACAGCAGAATAGAAACAGAAACATTCTTTAAAATGAAGATTTGAAATGACATGAGGATTTGTTGAATTTTTAGTAGTGGATCTTCTGATGCTTTAGAAGCTATACATTATATTTAAAATTGTATTTATTCAGATAAATTTATTGATACCTGATAAAGTCTTGCACAGAATTCAGGTATTTAGGTGATACACAGTGGTTAAATGTGTACATAAAAAGGGCTGCACAGGGTTAAAGCAAGAGATGCATTTGTGACCAGTGATCAAATGCAATCTTGGAAATGATTAGAAGGAGTTTAAATGGTGAATATTCTATCTTCTCCATGTATCACGGAGTTTGAAAAATTGTGATTTTAATGATTTCCTGTATGAGATGCCTAGAAGATCTTTGGGATGTTATCTTCAATTTATTTAACAGCAGTTTGAATCTATTTAGGTTTTGCCTTCATAGAATCCCTTGCAGCCAAATACACAATTTAAGCACACGCCTATAAATGGCAAATATTCCTTTTTTTGTTGTTGTTTTACTTTTAATGCTGTGGCTGAAATAGATTTGATGAAATCTCTATTCTTGACTTGAGAGAAGTAATATCCTATTCTCTCTTTCAAGGTCACTTGTGTCTTAAATGTCTCTTAAAGCCTCTCCAGTAAGTTTTTTTTAATTTTTACTAAGCAAGATACTGCAAAGGAAATACAACCTTATTTAAAATAAGCAAATTTTCAGCTAACTCTGAATTTTACTGAAAACTTGGAAGTGTTGATAAACTCTGGAAGGTCTTGCCTCTTATCAAATTTAGTTAAACAAAAACAGACAGCAGTAGATACTATTCTGCACTTCTGCTTCATTGTACAGCAACATTTTGAATGAAAATGAATCAAAGTATCTGTATTTTCATATATATCCACTTTCTTTTTGTAAAGTACCAGCAGGTACTTTACAAAACTCTTTAATAAGAGGTACTGAATTATGTAATGCAATTCCAAAATATATTCCAGATTTCACTTCTTAAAAGGAAGAGGTTTTTACCAAGTATACAATAAATAAGGCAGTTGCAGAATATCTCAGCATGTCTTGATGAATATAACAGATTAAGAATGTTAAGACTTAAGAGCATATGTTTAGAACATATGTTATTCAAATGCAATTTAGCTACCAAAATGTTAAAAAAAAGGTGGATTATAATTCAGTAATTTATTCTACCGAATTCATTAATCTATGCTGATATGTATAAAATTTGTAATGAGAAAACTGCAAGTATTTAAAAACTAGATTGCAAAATCCTTTCTGGATATACATTCTGATAACTTTCATGAGGAAGCCATAGCAATACATTTCTAAGATTCACTGCAAATAGCTAAACTATCAGGTGTACTTCTGAATAAATTCTTAAGATAATATATTTCTAAAATTGTTATCAAATTCTAATTAACATAACGTTTATTTAGTCCCCCAGGAATTTCACAACTCCTGCTCAGATTTTGTCTAAATCTATGCCAAGCATCATACTCTGAAGTCTGTATAGGTTTTACAGCTGAATTAAACAGGTTTAAGGAAAAAGTTTGGATTACTCTAAAATACAGATCCTCAGAAGAGTCACAGAGAAGTTTAGCAATACTTTTAATTCTTGCTCTGTGTGTCAGACATGGCTCATGTCTTCAGAGTCAAAACAATCAGCGTGTTCAGTCTTATGAAAAGCACAAGACTGATGGAAAATTGATTGGGTTTGGATACAATCTTGTCACAGGTCCAATTCCAAGTAGAAGGAGACATTTCATAACAGCCAGTGATTTCCACAGTTTTGACAGTTTTCCCTTATGTGAAGAGATTGCATGTACAAGTTGTTATTTTCTAAATATGTAGCATAATTTCTGTGTGAAACACTAATTATTAACTCCATAGTAAGCCCATTACAGAATACAATAGGAATTGCAGTTACACTCGTAGGCTGATAGTTTTGGCTTTTTGAGCCACAGATATAGTTTTTGTTGCTCTGGCTACAAATTTGTCTGCAGAATGTGCTTAGTTTATAATGTCATCTGTCTAGAGGCTATTATTTAGTAATAATTTACAAGAATTAACACATTTCTTTTAAATTATCTTCCTTTCAATTACATGAGTAGCATGTCCATAATTATGGGCATTATCGATTAAATGGTGTTTTCATAATTGGAACTTGATCAGTAATGCCCCAAATATATAAATACATATAATATATAAATGCACATGCATATGGATGTATAAACATGTATAAACATACACTTGTATAAGACATTCCACTACAGGCTTTTGAATCTGATCTGAATCATAGTTCTAATCTCATGAAATTTCTGAAAATTGAAAATTGCATAACGCCACAAATAAGTACATCTGAGTGCTATGTGAATATTACATTTTCCCTTGATTGCACAGCAATGGAATGTAGAAAATTCGGACTTAAATGCATCAGGTTGACTGATGAAACGGAATGCTCATAGCCTTGTTGAGTCTAGGTTGGAATATTTCCAAGCACAGAGATTCCACAGCCTCTCAGAGAAAGCGGCTACAATGAGTACTACTCTCCCTTTAAAGATGTGGTTTTCACTTAGAAACTACAACTTAGGACTGGTGCCCAATATCCCCTCATTGTGCACCTGTAAGAAAAGAATGATTTTATACCACCCTGATTGGATGTTGAAAATACCATGTCTCTTAGCTTTCTTCGTGAATGCCCTCTCAGGTTCTCTTCATATATTGTGTGCTTCCTGTTTCAGCTTCATAGCTGGCTCAATTTCCTCATCAATTGAAATGCCACCAGCTGGAAAATGCATTCCATTTTGGCATCATGAGTAGAGGGGAGTAATAATTTCTTTCAACCCTCTGGCTAATGCAACTGAGTATATGCTTGGTCTTCATACAGATGCAGCACACACCTTCATCAGCAGAGAATATTTTAATAATTTCAGTAGAGAGTCCACACATTAAAAATTGATAATGTTGGCTTTAGCTGCATGTCATTCAGATGGTCTGTAGACTCTCTGTGTGTTGCTCTCCATTGAGAAATCCAAAGACTTGTATAATAACTATTTTAAAATAAAATCTTAGGGGACAATAGTTCAAGTAAGAATAAACCAAGATAAATCCAATATATTCTGGTATGTTTTACATGTGAAGCAGGAACGTTAATTAACCTTTAGGAGCATTCCAGAAAATACAAAGCACCCTACATAAAAGCAAAAAAAGGACAAACTTTCCCCACCCCTGCAAACAACAGCAAAGCCAACAATAAACAAAATAAGACATCTGAGATATAATAAAAGAAAACAGCTTTGACTCAGCTAGAATTTATCCATAGCAAACTATAATATTACTACATGCCACTAAGAGGCCTTCTGTATAAATTAAATATGTGGGGAGATGAAATATCAGCACCTTCTTGGCACATACTGGAAGTTTAAGAAAATTAAAAGGATATATGTCTGAGAAACAGCTTTTAACTAAAGTCTTAAAAACCTAGTTCAATGTAGGATACAGAAGAAGGGAATTAGACTATACTACCTTTAGGAAAGTCTTTAATGAAACAGAAGTGAAACTATTAATTCTCATTAACCTTTATATTTTGAGGAAAAGCAATTTCCTTTCCTGCCTGGTTGTGATAGCAGCATCCTCAGGCTTTATTTTTTTTAACCCTATTGCAAACAGCAGCTACACTCGCAAGATATAACCCTGCTGAAAGGGTTTGAAGGGAGGGATGTTTCTTTAGTTAATATTAGTAGTGCACAGCACTTCACCTTCTAAAAATTATATTACTGTTAAACACAATACATTGCTCTTACAACAACAACAAAAAAATCTGACAGGTCTAGATCTATTTAAGACATTGCAGGAGGCTATACTGAACTACCGGTGCCACTGGCAAAATTTGGTTTTGTGAAACTGCAGATTTAAACAAACACATTTTTCCAATTTACATAATTTCTTTTAAAAATATTTAATTAGCATAAACAGAAATCACAATTCAACTCCTTAATTTCAATAGGAAGTGATACATGAAAAGCACAGATGTAGCTTAGTTTTACAAATGGAAAAGATTCTCTGCAATTCTACTAATCATCAGTACACAAGAACAGCAGTATTTATGCCAAAGGGCACAGTATGCCTGTCAAATTTTTATTTAGAAAGATCAATTTAAATCATAAGAAGTTTAAAATAACATCTCAGAATTGACAGGACCTCAAAATAATATAATGAAAATAGGTGAAAAATATTGTTATTTTTAATATGTCTTTTCAGTAGTATCTATTTTATGAATCATATCAGATTAATTTCTTGAGCAGACTTGTCTAGGTAACTCACTGCCAGCAGAGAAGAATATAGATTTCTAATCCAGATGTAAAAAAAAGGAAACATAACAGATATTGATGGAAATGTGCTGATGAGAGAATGTTCAGAAAGATGAGTTTCATAGACATTTTCGTGATTAATTTATCAAAATATACAAGCCTAGTTAACTAAGTGCTGAGTTAAAATAAAAAAAAAATTAATAAAAAGACATTTTGTGACCTTCCAAAAGTAGTTTTTATAATTAATAATTTAATTAAGATGTAGTCATAGAATAAGTTGGTAGAACTTTAGAGTCTTATTTCATTATTGACTCTAATTATGATAAAATATTTCAGGGGACACATAAGATTAAGCTTTGTTCCAAGACTGCAGATTGGTTTCATAACATAAATAATAAATTAAAAAGTAAAAATTGAACAGCATTCCTTTACTTACAAATAACCACCCTTAATCTTACACAGAATACTCCACATATCTGTTTAAATTAAAATTTCATTTGGTGTCAATTCAGAAATGAATATTGGCAAAGTAAAAATACAATGTTTTTACTGCCATCACATTAAAGCAGCACCACCTAGAACAGTCCCAATTTAAAGATAAGAAAGAAAGTTACGACACACTAGGAAAAATCTACATAATATGAACTAATAAACATTGTTTTGTCTCTTGCATTCAGTAGCTAAATAAACCTGTAAGTCTACTTCTTAAAGCTTTCCCTACCTAGGCACCTGTAATCTCAGCAGGCTAGAAACCTGTCAGATAAAGTTTGCATAATTATAAAGCATATAACATTTGTCATACATCAAAAGGATATAGGCTAAATAAATACAAATGTTAGCCAATGCCTAGAATAAAATAAATCTGAAAAATACACAATTATTTTATGTTTCTTTTATTCTTATTAACAAGAGTGTGTTGCATAAAGATATATAAGGGATATATAATGGAAATTAAAAGGACATTTTTTATTCTAAGCTTAATCAATGAAGAAAAGGCATTATACATTACAATGTTTATACCTTACTTTTCTTAAATCAATCCATGATAGTTTTCCTATTATGAAAGGAATGGTTGAATGAAATTACAACCTGCTCCCTAACAAAACAAATAAATGTACTGAATAAATATTAATCACTATAGCAAATAAGAAATCACTGCTTGCTCAACTAATGAAAACAGAGTAACTATCCTTGTTTATGTGGAACTGTACACACCACTAGAATTTAATGTCATTCTTTGAAAGGATGACCTTTTCCACTGAAATCTGCAAGCAACAAAAATAATTTAAATACTTTGACGATTTCTTAAGTATCTGGTCTCTGGAACACAATTCAGGAGCCTGTCTTTGATGTTTAGGGTTTCTAAATTTACAAAATAATCTAAACAGTGAAATTTGAATAGTTGTAGCAATGAGGCTACATCTTGCTGGTGACTGTTCACATGTCCCTGATCTGGATGCAGGAGTTGAATGGATGATGAGCAAGAGAATTACTCTCTGAAAGGAACAAGTGGTTCTCATTTGTCTCCATAAATGAGAATGTGGAAGCCACATTTTATATAATCATTACAAAGAATTGTTTCATATTTTATCTTTAAGTAGCTATTGTTACTGAGATTGAAAACAGATGACATTTAAATATCCTTTGGAGAACCTTCTATTTTTCCACTGATGACAGAATAGGCATGGAAACCAAGCTTAGACCAGGCAACCAAGATTAACATGACCAAGTCATACAAGCTAACTCTGGCTTTTCATTTATAGTCTGAATTTTAAAAGGTGAATAATAAGTGTGCACTGGTGTAAGTATGAATTAATGGATGAACTAATATTTTTTTAATTGGGATAAGGCTATTCATTACTGACAATTATGTTTAAAAGGAAAATTGAAAATTAGATGTGGGCTGTACGCATTTTTTAATGCCATGTCATTTATTTAAACATATTAGAAGTATTGGGACATTTTGGTGGTCTAATGTCTCATTTTCTACAGTGCTTTTCAGCTCCAGATACAAAAGTTTAAGGACATTAATAGAAGCAAAACACACACAAAAAAAGAATCATCATTGTTTCTACTAGTTGAACAGTAAGCCAAATTTACCATGTGAATTCTGTAAAAGGATTGAAGTTCTGTTTAAATGATGCTCCATATTGTACACATTTAACATGTCTCTGTACTTTCAGATGGAAAGATAAATTCCCAAGTACACAAGAAAAAAATAAAGTTTTAGGTATTCTTAGAGCAAACCACCTGGATGCACTGTCTTTTATAAATTCTCTCTAGAAATAGTTTACTGTAAATAAATCTTGCTATTCTTTCTTAAATGGAAAGAAAAAAATCTTCTTTATTATCACTGGGATATAATGGCAGCAGTTAGAAGTATTGCATCTCATGTAAACTACTAATCATCTGAATTTGAACTTGGATAGTTGCTAATGTCTAACATGTAAGTAGCTTATTTCTCCAGTATCAGAAATACTGACATTTTACTTATATAAATCAATCCTTCATTCTCTGGATAGCCAGCATCCCTATGGGAATTTACATGAATTCACATATTTCTGTTCAGTTTTTTTAATTCTATATATTAAAGTATTTTTCAAACTAAGTAAGATATTTAGCCTATTAAATTTAAGACTACTATTTAGTCTATTAAATTTATGACATGCATACATAACTCATTTAACATGAGTTATGTGTGCATGTCATACCCTCATGACACTTGACAATGAAGGTTTCAAAAGAATAGTTGGATATTAGGATAGGCTCCAGAATCACTGGAGCACTGAGGTAAATTCCTTGCATCTTTCCCTTAGTGAGCACACTGCAACCAACTATTACTTCTGTTGACTGAACTACAATGCAATATATTTCAATATATTTCTGTGCAGCAACGAACTCTATGTATCTCTTGCAAGAAGTTTCTTCTCTATGGTGACCAATGACAGGACCCAGGGAATAGTTTGAAGCTGTGTCGGGGGGGGTAGGTTGGATTTCAGGAAAAGGTTCTTCCTCCAGAGGGTGGTTGGGCACTGGAACAGCTGCCCAGGGACATGGTCACAGCACCAGCCTGGCAGAGTTCAAGAGCCTTTGGACAATGCTCCCAGGGACATGGTGTGACTCTTGGGAATGGTGTTTTAAAGGGATGGGAGTTGGACTTAATGATTCTTGTGGGTCCCTTCCAACTCAACATTCTGGGATGCCCTGAAAAAAAAGTCCACTGCCTCTAAACTTTAACTTCCTCCTTAGCTAAGGAATTTCCTATCTTCTCTGTGGATTCCTTGCTTAGCAAAATTTCTTTAACGACATTCTAAACTTCTAAAATGTTCCCTCTACTGAGCAACCTGTTAAAGAGAACTTGGCCTTTGTCCCACACAATTCCCCTTCACTCAGTTTTCAGCATTCATGAATTAACAAAATGGCAGCCCGCTCCTCTCTTCCACCTTTTTATCAGAAAATATCAATCTCTAACAATGAAAAAAAAAATAGATCATCATGACACAGATATTTAGAATTAAAGGCAGGAAATTAGTTAGTCAAATATATTCTGCGTATGAAGCCCACCAATTACTCTGTGACTAAGAATAATTTCTGCTTTGTCTCAATTTTATTCAAACATATTCAATCTTGAGATGAAAATACCTAAAGATGGAGAATTCAATGCTTTTCTCTGCAGTTATCCCAGTTTGTTCCAGTGTTTAAGCAATTTCGTTGATGGAAAAGTACTTTATTTCCAATCCATCTAAACTGAATTGGCTCTTACTAAGACTTCTCAACTAGATTAAAGAGCTCTTTAGTTCTCACTAGTTTCTCCCTGTGGAGATACAGTGTCATCAGGAACCCTGTCGTCTTTTCTTTTTAATAAGCTGAAACAGCCTGAGCACTCTAAGATATTTATTACAAGACATTTTCTCTTGTCCTATAATCCTATGTGTCTCCCCTCTTCACACCCTCCAAATGTCAAGCACTATTTAAATGCAGTGATATGAGAATTATACAAAAAATTCTAAAAACCACCACTGCATCCAGGGATTAGATTTTTTTTTTTTTTCCCTATAGCACCAGACTGACACAGAAGGGAGTTTTTATCTATTCCACATATAAAAATACACATATATAAACACACACACACGCACACACATATATATACACATATTTTTATATATGATATTTGCATATGTATCTATATCTATAAAAGGATATATGGAAATATATGTATGTACAGAGACACATATATATATATACACATATATACTAGAATATATTTTGAACTCCAAATTTTACCTTCATTTTTATTGTGGTAAATTTCCTTTCAGGAACTCCAGTTTTCATTGAAGCACATCCTGCTCTGGTCTACATGTGGGAAACTAGTGTAATTACTATAAGCAAATTCATGTTTCTGTTACATTTCATTACATTTATACAATTAGTGGTAGATACATGTACCATCTCACTGTAATTACATTGTTATTTTCTTGATTTAGCAATTAAAATCCTACTTTTTTTCTTGCATTTGTTGAAAAGAAATAGTTAAAATTTGCTCTTGACACTTTCTGCTGTATGCTTGTATTTAGTGATTTCTACTTTTTCTGCACTTATTTTTTCATTACTTATATTTTCTTAGCTCATTTTTAGATTGTTTTGTGGGGTTTTGCTGGAGGAAATTATTTATTTGGTTAGAATCTTATGTGCAAGCATTTCCCCTCTTTCTGGTAATGCAAAATCTAAATAATTTTACACATAATTTTATATTATACCTTTGATTTTAAAGATCTAGATCTCCTCACTATCTTGGTTTTTAATAAGTATTTGGTCAAGCTGACTAGTTATAATAATTTTTTACTTTTGTAATCACGACTGTTAAGTCCTACCAATTTTTTGTTTATCCTTATTTTTATGTAAAGTCATCACATGAATCAATTTTATCTTTGAGAACCAATGTTTCAATGATGCTCTCAAACCATGAGGTCATGAGATTATGAATTTGCTTTGGCTTAGTAATTATTTGGTAAAGGAACCTGGCAACTACTATCTCAATTTTACTCCAGTCTACTACTTTTATTAGCAATACTTATGTGCTACATTTTTTACATCTTCAAATCTTCCATAATGACAATCCCTCATAAAATCTCTCACTTCTACAGCTTGAAAAACAACAGCATTTATTTACAAGTCTACTTCTACAGGTCTCCAACAGACACTTTTCACTATTTTAATATTCTTTCAATTTATCAGAATTTCTTTGATAAGTGCTAATTCTTATTATTTACCTGCCTGCCACTCCATTTACCATTACTACTTTCCACTTTCTTCCTTTAATGAATGAACCATGAATGAATGGAAGATATTCACAATAATCAACTTGTTGTTATCTGTATAAAATCCAGTTTCACACATTAAAGAAAGACTTTTCCAGTTAGCTGCTCTGTCTTAACCTGAGCACATAGGTACTTACATATCAGTATGATATTTCTTGTCCCTCACAGTTTCCTGTGCTCTAGCATTCCTTTCTTGGTCTTTCTTACTTAGGGTATACTTTCAAATTCAGATCCTTCATCATTTTTTTCCCTAGGATATGAAACTAATTCACTTGCGGGCACATTAAAAATAATGTTAGTATTAAATAACCAGCCCAGGCAATTCTCCATGGCTGGTATTTCTCATGAATGCCCTGACAAGCATTTTATCTTTGACAGATTTTAGGCTGTTCAATTTATTAGAACTGGGTTTTGTTTGGGTTTTTTTTTTAAATAAACTCTCCTTTTTATGCTAGAGGACACCCACATTATAGACAAGCAAAAAACCTCAGAGATTCTCTGAGAATTAATATCAACTTAAGTAATATTTATAGCTACTGTCAAGATAAATAATACATATATTTATAAAATGGTAACTGAAATATTCTTAGTACTGAAAATTGTAAAATTAGCCTCTAGAGGCAGATTCTTTAGAGTCTGTTTATGTTTTACATAATCCACCAGGGGGAGTTCTAAGAATGAAATAGAAATATTGACAACAAACATGAACTCTTTGAAAAAAAGAATTTAAATACCCAACTGCCATGACATACAATTTCTGTTGAGCACTAAAATTTTCAGTCTAGCCTATAACATGTAATGAGAGCTCAGTAACTATGAACTCAAATTGAAATTGAAAATTCTAGTGTTCTAAAACAATAGCTTACGGAAGAATGAAACACAGATTCTTGATGTTAAGTCTAATCTTCAGTGGCTTGTGTATTTTTCAGTAATTACTGAAGTAAATTATATTTAACATTGAGTCAACTGTCAGTCTTTTATTATGGGCAGTTCAGCCGTAGAGAATATCCTTTTAAGTTTTTTTTTCAACAACATCAGTATTAAGTGATAGATTTTCCAACTTTTTCATCCCACAGAAACACCCCAAGAAATATTCACACAATTCTCTACACCCTGCTCTCACCAGCATTTCCCTTATGGAGGACACTCAAATTATACCATATTATTATATACTCAACCCTGTAAAACACAATGGCTAAACAGGTTAACATCAGGTATGATGGTAATGTGGCACCATTTTGAACAAATAATTGCAGGGGTTGCAAGCAAAGAAACAATATAAGGAGAGTCATGAATGATTATGCAATACCCTTACAAAATTGCAACTGTCTTAATAGGGTTATTCTAGAAGTATATTTGTTTGCCAGCTGGTATAAACAAGCATTAGCTTTAATGACTCTAATGAAATTATGTCTGTTTAAATTATGTTATTTTTTACTACTCAAAATAATTTTAAAGTACTAGATGTGATAATGATCTCAAAATCAAGTAAGGCTATTTCCTTCTAAGAAGTAACTGATTCATCTTCTTTTGAGGCATGTTTTAATTTTTGAAGTAATCCAGAAGCACTCATCTTCAGACAGGCTTTTGGAACTGCAATTCCAAAAGATTAGAAGTTATTTAAAGGAATCACTCAAAGAGGTTTTTTCTTCTTCCCATCTTTCTTCCCTTCTTTCCTTTAATTTTTGAGCCATTCATCTTATTCTATAGAACAGTTGCTCTTCGCTGCTAGGCTGCAAGTACACTGGGGTTACATACAAGGGGATTACATACAAGGGGGATCATAAAGTCACAAGCCTGATCATGAAAAAAAGAAAAAGAATCTCCAGATTCCAAATCCTCATGGGAATGAGAACCAGCTATAATTGTTAATTGAAAAAAGTCTTCTCTACCTAGGGGAATGCTGAATTGATAGAAGCTTCCCATTCCCTAGAAAATTTTAACACTTGCAACAATAATTACTGCTTTCATTCCATGTCAGCATTGGTTACATTTTCAGAAAATTTGGGAAACATTTTTATGATTTTTGAATTTATACTTAAAGCAACATTGATAACACAGGGATATTTTCGCTATTGCTGAGAAGTGCTTACACAGCATCAAGGCCTTCATAATTAAAATTACATTACATTGAACCTGACAACCATAAGTACATATAGTATAGCTTATGTGTTATATATGTACAGAATTACATATTTATATCATATATATATATATACTTATGAATGAACAGCATACCTGAACAGTGAAGCTAATATATATTGTCATTTCCAGTAATCCTTTTGGATGTTTCAATATTTACTGCCTTTTCCAGCTTAATTTCAAAGGTCTCATTATGTGTGGAACAGAATTACTATTTTTTCCTCTGTGTGGAACAGAATTACTATTGACAAGTATTAAGGGTGCGTCTACTTTAAGTGACCAAGAGGTGGAACCCGTCATGGATGGAGAGAGAGTAAAGCATGGAAATCAAAAAGGAGGGAAGGAGGAAGGAAGGAAAGCAAGCAGCAAGCAGAGAGGACAAGAAGGCAGGAAGGCAGGAAGAGAAAGAGGGAGGAGAGGAAAGGGACATAGAGAAGGTGGAAGGAGGGGGAGAGAGTGGAAGGAACAGAGGAAGGAGGGAGAGGAG
Source organism: Passer domesticus (assembly GCF_036417665.1). Lineage (NCBI taxonomy): Eukaryota > Metazoa > Chordata > Aves > Passeriformes > Passeridae > Passer > Passer domesticus. The sequence continues at coordinate 53,140,773 of NC_087475.1, read as the reverse complement.
AAGAACACAGGGAAACTGAAAGAAATTAATGATATTATGAAAGACAGGGAGAGGCAAAAATGAAATTATGTAATTCATTATGTACAGCTGTATTTCCAGGCCTAGCCTCCTACATTTCACATGTTGGTCAAATAAAAATCACAACATATTTCTGTTGTATAGTTTTGTTGTTTCTTTTTCAGAACAGGTTGTAGGAAAAAAGCAGATGCAATGTGGCTGATGAGCTTTTCTATAAAGAAAAGATAAAAGTAGATAAATATTCAGTTTCAAATATTATATACATATATATATGGTTCTTTTGTAGCTATTATGTATTAAAATGTCTTTAAAATGTCTAAGTCTAAATGAGTTACAAAAATGTAATAGTTTTTAAGTTAAATGTTTTCATAAAGAAAAAAAAATTCTTTCTGGTAAGAATGTTTTCTAATCATTATGAGATTATCTGTTATTTCTTGGTGCCAAGCAGAAAATTCACCATGAACAGCTGTCAAGGAGGAGGGGGCAGGGAGAAAGAGCACCAGACAGTGTGATGCTGCAAAGTTCTATTTAATAATTGAACCAAAGCAGTGGGTAAGCTGTGTCAGGAAAAACTTCACAGTCCCACACATACAGCCCACACACAGTTCCAGCTACCAAAGCTGGCCCTAAATGTGAGTTGACACAGTGGAGCCAGGGGAAATGCAGTAATTTCTGCAGCTCAGTGTTGGATGCCTGCATTAACAATATGCCCCTTCCCCTGCCCTTCTGGTCCCAATCCCTGGTACTGACACTGAGGTGTCACATAGGCCACAAACAAAATCAGTCCATGATGATACGATGTAAGTTTCTGGCAGCTGACCCACAGCCTGTACCAAGGCTTATCATACTCTGTCTCTGTTGGAGTGAGTTGTATTGTCATTTTACTGTCATCTACAGCTCATTGTGTCCAGTCACCCAGGTCTTTATTATGGCAAGGTTGTGATGCTTCCACAACAGAAAAAAACTTTCTGAAAGTTTGCAATAACAATAAGTTTTCTGAATGTGAATAAAATGAAATATTTTATGGAACAGCATATAAAAAGTCTCAGGATAGAGCAACATGCAAATGAAGTGGAAAGACCAAAGTCTTGTCTATTAATTAGATTTTTTTTTTTAAATATCAATGGTGTTAAGTGAGACCATAAACTCTTTTGTTCCTCTGCCTGCAGTCTAGGAAGAAATACTTGCAGGTGATTTTTTTTCTCAGTATCTCTGTGTTAAGATTCTCTAATATCTGTCATTGTTGTATTGAAGGGTTCCTGTCACTGACAGAACACTGTAAAGCCTGAGTTTCTTAGACTGCTTCAGGAAAGATGAGGGCTAACCTCTACTCTGAAGTGTTAGCTTTCTTTTCCACCAGTACTGGAAGTATCAAAAGCATACTGTTCCTTGAGATTTCCTTGACTTTATTTTTCTTTGGCTGCAAATTTTTTCTTAGTCAATAGAAAAATTAGATGTCTGTTCTGCATTGTACTGAACACATTATTGTCAGATAAGATCAGACTGAATATTTTCAAGCCATTTTAACAGTGCTCTGCCTTCTGATGATTTCAGAAGGCAGAGCAATGAACAGGGAAAAGAATCTTGGTGATGGAGTTTCTATAGAGTAAAATTTCTACTGGTCAAATACTGTTCTGTTTGCTTTAACCATCGTCCAAAGACTAAGATTCTCTTTTCTATCATGTCTCATTCCTGTATCTTTCTTTCTTCTGTTTTTCCTACCAGAGTTCCCCATACTAGTATAAGCTCAATCACCCTGTCCAATATTAGCTCTTTTCCACCTCCCACCAGCTACATATTCCAGTTAGGCTATATTCTTAGTTGGCTGAGATGCCCAAGGAAAGCAACAGTGAATCTTCTTTCTACCCTAAAGAACTACTCCGCAGTGTTAAAGTGTTGGGAACAGCAGAGAGAAAATGCACTTAAAGCTTATGTCATGTTTTCTTGGTACCCCTGAACAGGAAATTCAATACATATTGCATTTTCAGAGAATTTAGACGTCAAACAATTTTCTACATGCAGTCTAAGAACTCATGTAGGGCTCTTGTTTACCCACCCTTGAATACTTTCATGAAAACAAAGAAAGAATTCTTATCCCTAGTACTGGGACACATCCTTTAACTTTACCAAAGACATGGAAAAATGCCAGGTATTTGATTTTACACTGCTATGCAGACCCAAAGGTTTGAATTTACAGCTACAAAATTGAGCTACCTTGTTTTTCATCTTCATTATTTTTCATGAATGGCATGAAAATCCTCCAAGATTCACTGTCTTTGGAGTGCTTTTTTCATTTGATGTTTGCAGTTCTGTACATATTGAAACAGATTCATGCTGATTTTATGCACTCACCAATGCTTGTTAGGTTAACTCTTCTTGCCCTGAGATATCTCAAAGAGTGGTAGTTTATTGCTGCCTACTGTTCAGTCAGATAAAGCAGGATTTATAAATTGATATATTCTTCACTTGAGAGATTGAGATGTAGATCTGCTGACCTCACAGACAATTATCATATGAAGAAGAGACCTATCACAGTACCCTTAGTATGCAAATATATGCCTAAAGCATAGAAGGTATTAGTTCAATGGGATATTAACATTGCTGCTGAATATTCAGTTTTCTGGAACTACAATAAACTTGAAAAACAAATTAAAGCTATAGGAACAGTTGATACTTGTGTAAAATGTAAAAAGGTTATTTAGCTGAGAACACTGCTTTTCAGAGCATCCCTCTCTAGCAATAATACAGAATTCTGCCATACTAACCTTTTAAATATAGCATCTCGGCAACAAAATTGAAGTTCCTGGTGATTGTGAAGCCATCAAATTGTGATTAAAGCACTATAGACTATTTCCTTAACTATTTTTCTGTAGACTTCACAGTATTTTTCTACCAGCAGTTGTCTTTTCTATTTTCTATTAATTATCTTGCTGTCCATATGCTAGTTCTTGAAACGCTCTTACCTTCCTCTTCTCCAACTGTGTCTTGATGGAGTGCTACTGTAACGTGCTATGTCACAGCTGTACTAAGGAGAACTTAAAAATGAAAGCAGCACACTGCGCTAAGTGCTGATTATTGCTTTCAAACAAGAATCTTAAAAATACTGAAAGTATGAAAGGTGATCTATAAAGTACAATTTCTTTTCAAAAATAAAAGACAAAATAAATTGAGAATAGGAGTCATAATAATAGCAATAATAGTTTATATATAAAAAAAGCTACTGAAATATTTTGAGAAAGTAATCCTATCAAGAGAAATAAAAGATCAAATTTTGTGGTTCAATTTAAAGTGGCAAGGATTCTGTCACTCTTGCTTGTGTTTGCACTGCCGCAATTGTTCATTTTTGTGTATCATTAGTATGGCTTTAGAGGGGCAAAATAGAGGAAATTCTGAACTTCAAAAAATATCAGTCAGGCATAATTGATACTGGATTGTAAATACAAAATATTTTTCATTTTTTTATCTCTGGTAATATTATTTATTTCAATTATTCTTGTGTCTTTGGAGTATTTTCAACTTAATTTTTCTTGTCCAAGGAATGGTAGAAAAAGAAAGGATATTATAAAAAACCAACCTTTAAAAAGAGTATCAGAATAACAGCTTTAAAAATCAGAATTTACCTAGTCAAGTGAAGGGACCTGTTTCCTTTAAAATTACCATTCTATATAGATCAAGGAAGCATTTTAAATAGAGATATAATTAAACTTTTTACTCCAAATTAGTACTCTGAGCATAAGACACAGAAAATTGCAGAATGTTTTAAAATATCAGTGTGTTACTGTTAACTTGTTGCTAACATGCTACCAGTAGCTTACTGCTAATAAAAGTCAATTAAAAACTAGCTTCGGGAAACCCATCTGTTGCCCAGAGAAGTAAAATTAAAAAAAAAAAAAAATCTGAACTTTTGCTTCATGTCATCCCTGGATACATAGCTCAGATCTACCACTAAAAACATATAGGAAATATATTTAATAGCCTTACAGAATAGTTTTGCTTCAAAGTGACCTCATGTAGTCACAGTCCCTGCTCAGTACATGTCTTAACTAGATCATGTTACTTAGCAACATTTTCAGTCACTTCTTTAATACCTTCAAGAACAGATCCCAGAAATTCCAGTGATTGTTACTTTCCTAGCATTTAATTACTCCTAATGTTCTAAAACAATAATTTTAATATCCAGTTAGGATTATCTATATTCTAATTTATGTCTGTTACCTATTACTCTGCACCCTCAACAACATTCTGGACCCTTGTCTGTATCCCCCCAATCGTTTAGATGCAGAGAGCAGAAAGGTCTCCCTCAGTAGACCAGGTTCATCAAGCCCAGCTTCCTCAGACTTGCCTTACAGCATCCAATCAGCATGCTGATCTCCCCTGGACTAACTCCATTATATCCATGTCTCTCTTGTACTGAGGAATAAAAAAGGAACACAACACTTTGTATTTGGTCTCATGGGTGCCAAACAGGGAAGGATCACCTTCTTCAACTTTCTCGCTCTCACTGATACACGCCAGCATGCTGATGGCCTTCTAGCAGAAAGGGTATATTGCTGGTTTACTCTCAACTTGATGTACTTTTCTGCAGAACTGTTTCCTAGACAATTGCTCCCCAGCCTGTAGCAGTACATGGGGTTATTTGTTCCTAGATTGCAGGACTTTGCACTTCTCTTTGCTGAACTTCATGATGCTTCTCACTTTTGGGACCAGGCCTTTATAATACCTTTATTGGTGATCTGGATGAGGAAATCAAGTGTATCCTGAGTAAGTTTGCAGGAAACAAAATGTTGGGCAGAAGTGTCATCTGCTGAAGGGTAGAAAAGCGCTGCAGAGGGATCAGAAAGGCTGGATTGATGGGCCAAAGCCAGTGGTGTGAGGCTCAACATGGCAAAGTGCAGGTCCTGCACTTGGGTCACAACAACCCCATGCAACACTGCAGGCTTGGGGATGAGTGGCCATGAATCAAAAAAGCTAGTGAAGGGTCTGGAACACAAATCCTCTTAGGGTGACTGGGGTTACTCGGGTGGTTTAGCCTGGTGAAAAGAAGGTTCAGGAGAGACTTTATTGTTCTCTGCAGTTGAATAGAGTTTGTGTTGAAGTGGGGTTTGGCGTCTTCTCCCAGGCAACTAGACACGGGACAAGTGGAAGGAAGCTGCCTCAAGTTGCACAAAGGGAGGCTCAGGATATTAGGAAAAAATTCTTCACTGAAAGAGTGGTGAAGCATTGGAACATGTTCTCCAGTGAACTGGTGAAATCATTATCCCTGGAGGTATTAAAAAAAAATAAGTAGAAGTGGCACTTTTTGTCACTAGTGGGTATGGTGGTATTTATTCAAAGGCAGGACTTCATCTTGGCAGTAATTTCCAACCTTAATGATTCTGTGACTTCAACCCATTGCTTCAGCATGCCCTCTAAATAGCAGCCTTGTTCTTAAACATATCCATCACCTCCTCCTGCCAGTTTGATGACATCTGCAAACTTGCTGAGAGAGAACTCCATCCTATCAGCTAATAATTACTGAAGTTGCTAGACAGTGTTGGACCCTAGAATTATCCTTGAGGAACTTCACTATTTGCTGTCACGAGCTGGACTTTTTACTACTCACCAGAGATCTCTGAGCCTCTCTGTCCAGTCAGCTTTCCATCTATCTCATTGTCTGTTTATCCATATGTCACCAATGTGGTGGTGAAGAGGTCAAAGTGGTGAAAATGAAGTACAATTTGAAGTTTAAAAAACCTGTTATTTGATCAGTATCTATTGAGCAGCATGTGGTCAGCTATATAAAACAGCAGAAAGAAACTGTCGGAACCCAGAGCATCTCTCTGGATGCCCTGGATATCTCAAAGCCCTGGCAGGGGCTCGGAGACCCTGGCAGGAAGCCAAAGACACCTGAATGTGAGGAAATGAGAGAAATTCAGGCCTGAATGGTGAGGGGATGATATTCACTTGATAAAATTTGAATTATAATGCACTGTACAGGGGGGTTTTATATGTTGTACAGGGGGGTCTAGAATTCTGTGCATGGGTCAGGAGTCCCAAGATGGAGGAATTTGGGCGTGCCCTGTCCTTCTTCTTTCTTCTCCTTGGCATCCATGTTCAAGATGATGTTGGCATGTGTGGATTGGTTCGTAGTGAAGGTGCACTTGCCAACAAGGGCGAAAAGTATTGGAAATAGAAGGTAAATATCTAATACGTAGTTTTCACTATAAAAGAGACAACTGCCCCGTGGGCGGGAGAGAGTGCCCTTGGTTGTCTTGCTGATCAGACCTCAGCTGGACAGACAGAAAAACTTTGTAGATAAGGATCAATAAACTCAACTGAAGACCGAAAAGCAAGAGTCCAGACTCCTTCTTCGAAAGCGTGGCCTGCCCAGAACCACCTTTTCCCGTGCTGGGGCAGAGTCGAGTAACAGCCGACCCTGGCAAGAAACCTTACGACCCTGTACATATATGATGTTAATCAGCCGGAGCAGGGTTCAGCCAGGACAGGGTTAATTATTGCAGCAGACAAGAGGAGGGGTAGCAAGGACCTGGACGTTATTGTATACCACTTTATGTCATTTTCCAGGGACTTGGGAAAAGCTCCCTTCCCGGTCAGCTAGTGTGGTAGATGGAGAGTTGAGTATTGTTGTGGGGTTTCGCCACAGTGAACATGTGAATTATTTGCCTCCTTCTTGTACACTCTGTCATTTGCATACTATTGTTGCTGCTACTGTTCCTTTTCCTATCTCATTGCTGTTTCCTGTAAATTGTTCTTATCTTCACCTATGGTCTTTACCTTTTGTGCCTCCAGTTCTCCTCTCCAGTCCTGCTGCAGGGGGAGGGGGAGAGAAAAGGGGGAGGGAGTGAGCAGTGCATGGTTTGGAGTGATTAGTGGGAACACTAAATTGAGGAATACTACTCCTTACCATGACTTTAAAGAACTGTTAAATTTAAATTATAATACTAGAGAGTTTTCTTGCTTCACTTGTTATCTGACTTTAGTTAAAGCTCTACTAAAACTAGCACTGAAATAAACCTCTGATGTCTGAATGTATAACTACAACTCATTAATGACTGTTGTGACCATTTACCAATATATCAATAATATTTTTCTTAATTTGAATATGGAGTAACGTTACAATATTTCAATATGCTTCAGGATAAACTGCTGTAAATGGAAAGGTTTTACCTATAACTCCTCCCCCATTCCAGCCCAACAGGTTTTAACCCATTGTGAAATTTTGTAACCTAGATAATAAACATAACTAATAAAATGATCACTGAAGCTCTTCACCATAAAAGATCATTAAAATTTTCCATAAGGCATACACTTCAACTAAATGAAACGGCTTCTCCATCTGCAGTACAATCAGACTTCTCAGTAAATTAAAGAGCCCACATAGAGTCAGCACATGTCACTGAGATACTTACGTGCTCATAATTAAGATTGAATAATGTTTTGTTGTGCTGGGACTAATGACCCTTGCAGTGCAAAGCACAGAACTGCATCTCTGAGAAGCTAAACACCTCTTACCACTTCATTCAAAGGCACTTGCAAACATTCTGCATCTCCCAGGCTTGGAACTGTAACATATGTTAATGTCCTTTATATTGCTAACATTATGAGTGGGTTACAGACACATCAATCACTTGATTCATTCATGTTCTTCTGGTCAAGGAATTTTTACTTATGGTCTTTCTTCTGCTCAGTGCATCAAAGTAATTTGAAGATTTTACAAGATTATGTTTAGCAATTCATTTTGAAATATGGTGAAATAAAAATAGGGGAGAAGCTCTATCATTTCAACTCTCAAACTGCAGTTTCAAGATGCAAAATGATCACTGAGGTTTCAATGAAGGTTCCTAAGAGGTGAAGCACTGAGAGATTAAATAGCTATATCTATGAGGTATTTCAATTTTCTGTTTGAAGCAATCAGGTTTAAGTAAAATGGCATGATAATGAGATGAAGAATGTGGTACTATATCTTGGAAGGTAACACTCTCAATTTCTAAACATTACCTGTACATTGTAACACAAGCAGAACCATGGCCTTTACTGGGAGAAAGAAAGCATTTGTATTCAAAACCATACCAAGTATGAGTATTTTTAAAAATAATTTTCCAGGCTTTAAAACCAAACTGCAATTATCTTTTTAAGGAAAAATATTAGATACTTTTCCTCTTTCAATATTTACCAATGCACCAAAGTAGTTGTCGTAAGGGCTAATGGTACATTAAAGCCACGGAGTCTATTTAGTATGGTTAATTACAAACCTTCACCAATAAACACACAGTGGTTCAAATTAGAGCATATTTGAAAAATCTACTCTAAAAAAAATTGCATCCCAACGAGGTGGCCATCACGATTTCAAATTAACTCTGTTTTCTAAAGAGACAGATAAGTCCATACAGTATGACTGAAATTACTGACAAGTATGACAAGCTGATAAATTGCAGACTTTAGAGGTTAGCTTCCCTATATATGAAGCCCCTTACAACTAAAATAAAGAACTTTCACTAAAAATGCTTGCTTAAAGAAATAATTTGCTTCAACTTATTAATATATTTCATTTTGCTGCTTTTATGTTGCTTTTTTTTTAAGACATCACACATGCATTTCATTCTACAGTCAACTAACTTGACTCTGGCAATAAACTAGGAATTTAAACTTATCAGACATATGGTTCTGCAGATTGAAAGCTTTCAGAAACTGACAAGCTAGTAACAACCCAGATTGCAATTAAGAAGTACAGAATTCGTAAATCAAGAGACATGGATATTTGTGCTGCCATTTAAATTAGCAGATCCATTAAAAATAATTAAAAAAAATAAAATATCATGCCATAAAACACTGGTAGGGCAACTTCATACCTCAGAAATAAAACAAACTACATTAAATCTGATGTGCCTAAAAAAAAAAACCAATGACAATTTACATTTTTTCTCTTACTAACTTCTTCCTTGTAAAGCTTTCATTTACAATGTTGCCATCCAAGTTCCATTTCTAAATAGTACAGGGAACACAAACACAGAAATCTCCAATGCTCATAGTTCACTAAATTTTATGAAATCTACGTTCCTCTTTTCTTCCTCCAATTTCATATTTTGCTATATGGCAAATGTATTTTCTAGGATTTTTCAAATGTTATCTGGTTTTCCTTCACTGTTTTGCTTATCTTCATTTCCTCACTTTCTACCCTCCTCTATGAACTCATTTGCTCTTCCTTGCTTAGATTTTGCATTTCAAAATAATGGTTTGATATTTGACACTTAAGACTAAATATCCCAGTAAACACCAGGGATACTATACCTCTGCTCATGGAAAGGTATATATAACTTCATAGTTAACAAATTTTATTTACAGTATATAGGGCATACCTGCAAGCACTATGCAAACAAAAACTGGTATTCTTTGTTTCCACAGATTTCATGGTTAGGGAAATAGAAGTTATTCAGTGTGAGAGAAAACGTGTCTGAAATTATATATCTCCTGTCAACAGGATTCTTAAATTAATTTTTCTGCTGTTCAGGAGCTTTTTCTTCTTCAGTATAAATAAGTTTATGAGCTCAAATGTCTTGCCCTCATAACATGTTATGTGAAAGCACAAAGTGACATACAACAACAGTGTAATTTAGAACTTATATCAAGTCTGAGACTAGGAAAGCAGATTTATTTGAAAAATGAAGACTAAAACATTTATGGAGACTCAATGAAGCAAAATATTTCTTGAAAATATATTGATTTTCATTAGAATGCTATTGTGAAGACAATTGTGACTTTCTGCTTAAAAGTAATTGGTGGAGAAAAGCTGTATAACATTTGCCAGGTATAATGCAGGCAGAGAGCTATTTTTTTTTACTTGTTTTTTTCAAATTAATAAATGAGTATTTATTTTCAACGATGTTATTAGCTAAGAAGCAAAATTATTCAAAGATTAGATCCAACTTAAGTCATCTCAAAATTATTGCACAGTCATATAAGCCATGCCTATAAACCTATTTTTGCAAGATTATTTGAAAAACTTTGTCTTCCTCCCCATTCCTACACCAGTACAGAACTATTGTTTCTTTGAGGTTTTTATATCAAGCAATAAACTGCACAAGATTCAAGAGTTAAGGGAGTACTTTTACTTCCTATTCATAACAAACTTTTGCAATAACATTATGGAAGAAGATTCACATATCAAGAATTTGAGATACACCACTTTGAACTCTTAAAAAAAGCACCCCAAAAAACTTTAAAGAAAGGACCTTGAAGTTCTCTGGAAAGCAAGAGAACTATTTTTTAAGGAAACAGTGAATTTTCCACCAATTTTTTAGCTGGCACTTCCCCTCAAGTCCTCTGCATAAGACTGGAGGAATTTATTAAGAAACTCCCTCTTTCCCTACATTATGTTTGCCCTCATCACAGTCCATACTACTGTCCTGAAATCTGAAGGAAAAAATAATGCTTTCTGTCACCTCAGAGACTATGCATCTGCTCTTTGCCTGTGCTTCTCACTTTCCTCCCCTTTCTTCATATTCCCAGGTCTCTGGTGTTCCTCTATCACACTCAGGGTATCTTCCTTGAACTGTGTAAGTTTTTCCTGGTTATGTACCCATGCAGAAGAACTAATCACTTTTCTCTTATGTAAATTCTCTTTGACTGAAAGTGCTGTACTGAAGATAGGCAATAAGGCACTCCTTCCTAAAGTGTGTAGTCTTCTACACACATTTACACAAAAAAGTAAGGCAAATAGATGTGAGCTGACACACCTAAAAGAAGTAACACAAAGCCTGTGAAAATATCACACACTATGAAGCTTATCTTTTAGGGTTATGTTTTCACTGGGTCAGAAAAAATATTGCCATGTCATGGTGATTATCTGTTGTTCTTGCAAAGAGAAAGCATGACTTATGCATGCTTGCAAATACCCTTGAAGATAAATCAGAGCTTGCTTATTAATTACAACCAAATTCCTTTATGATCTTCCATTTTTTTGGTGATTTTCTCATCCCATTACACATAATTCAGATTTTAGATCTCAGCATTAAAAGAATAATAAATTAGATACCAAATATCTGAGATGTGGCACAGATCTTTGTGAACTTTGTGATACTTTAGATATGTAGTAGTCACAAGTCTTCAAATGTACTATGATGAGCAATTTCATTCACCCAAAAATATTTCAATAAGTTCTTTTAAAGAATCATAAACAATTTTAAATTTTTTTGAAATCAATGTTTTTCAGTCTTTTTCTCATGTTTGTACAACAAAACAGACTGAAAATATAAAAGTAATATATAAATCTAAGAAATGTGTTGATAAAAAGGTTGGATTTTTTCAAAACACATCTGTTCAGTCCTAATACAATTTCATTCAAAAGAAGATCATATGAATTCTGCTCTTACAGCTCATTTATCTCTACTGACTAGCTTGGGCGTGTAATACAGAGAAATCACAGAACTTGCTCCAAAAGTGTAACATGGGTATAACTATCTGAACTGTAGTGATAAAAAACACAGCTAAACCTGTGAATTGTAATGTGTTATTAGTTGCAGAAAAGAGTACATAAAATAAGGACAAAAACACTGAACAAGAGAAAGAGATTCACTGAAATGTGCTCTATTACTTCAATAATCATTTCAGTAGAGACCTAAAGGGATCATTATTTCTCATAAATTATATATAATCTGCTCTTTATGTAAGCTTAATTTCATGAGCCAGATGTTTTTAATTTTTTCAAACTATGAAAATCAATATGATTTAATATCTGAATAAGTAGTATATTTCTGCTTCATTAATTCTGGTTAAATTTTGACATTAATTCCATACCTGTTTTGTCAGATGAAATAGAAAAATATTAAATATTACCAGATAAAAATTTCTTTCTAGAACTTCCTATCTTAATCTACTTCACAGATGACTAAAAGGATGACTAGAATTCTTGACAAAAAACCCCAAATCAACTACCCAACACAACTTCCCTTCATAGTGTTCCCATACAGAACAATGACAATTACAAAGCTTCTCTAAAGAAAAACTAAAGTGATTAAAAAGTACTATAATGATTTACATACACTTTACTATTATCACCTGTATGAGGTCATGCATCTAAATAAGTTATATACCATTCTGACCCAGCAAACAGTGCATCCATCATAGAAGGCCAATTGTCATAATTCACTGAAGTTCTTAGGAATCATCATTTCAATGGTTTTCACTTATGAAATAAAGTTCCATAGAAATACCAAATATAATACAGAATAATTTCAATCCAAAACCTAACACAGTATTTTTACTTGTAGAGGACATATAGGATTCACAAGACTTGAATTTAGATATTCCAAAACTGCCTTACCATGGTGTAGTTGTGAGCCACCTTCATAAGCTCCGTGCACCCTTGTGCATCAGCAAATGCTCGTATTCCCAAACAGTTGGATGGGTGCAAAAGCTTCATTAGAAAATGGCAGCAAACCTCTACTACTTGGGGGAGCTGGAGAAGGCAGGCAGCTGCCAGGAGGTTTTCAATGGTGTCTTCTTTTAATTCCAGGCAGCCTAAAAAAAAAGTATTGATAACAAATGCAAACTTATTTACTTAGTATTTACAAAACATACAGTACTGAAAGATGTTTTTATAAATAATTGTAGCTCTATATAAATAACTCTACAGAAAAAGTGAAGGAAAGAAGGATTAACCTCCCTGACTGAACACCACAGTAACCTGGAAATTACAGTATTAGAAATATTTCTTTTTAAAATACTATTAATTCAACTATATAACAGGCATAAAAAGAGAGACTGTATCAAATGGAAGAGAAGACTCAGAATATCTCAATATCAACCAGGCTGCGGATGGTTTTTTTTTGTTGGGTTTCCTTTCTTTTTCTCATTGAAATTTGTGATAAAACTTGTGTTATCTTCAGTGGAACAGACCAAACCTCACAGCCATTTACTTCCTTGAAAAGAATGAAATAACTATCTAGTATAGTATGCATAAATACATAAATAAATACATCTTCAATACAAGGCTTAACAGTCTTCAAACATTGTGTTGCTTATTTGTAATGTGACTTTAGGATTAATGTTATCTGAGTAACATCTGGCAGGCTTCTCATAACACATAGCTCCTCTAAAATAATTTATACTGGGGAATAGAACCATTAATTAATACTTATATTGCACTTAGTTCTGTAATTTCACAAGTCATTACCTTGGAGACTGACACACTTTATAATATATAAAAGGTAAAATAGAATAAAATAAACCTTAAAAAGAATTTATTTTATGCTGGAATATGTAATTCTTGTTATAATGCTCCCCAAAACCATAATATTAAAATTTATTTTTACATTAGAATCTTGTAAATCTCTTACATTAATAACTTAAAAATCTTCAAACTAAAGATTACAAGGATGTTTTGGAGAACTGATAAAAAAAAAGAATAGGAGAATGAAATGTGCAAATTTAATACAAATTGCCAATAAATACTTCTGATTTTATTGTGCTGTGCTCAGAAAAGCAATTTCCGTCTGTAAGAGGATTAAGTGCATATTGATCTTTCTCTTAAAAGTATTACAGTTCAACACCTAGATAAACTCACTCTTTTCCCCACAGAATCTTTGTATTTGTTGTCACATAAAAAAAAATCTAAAAATCCTAATCTATTGCATGGCACTAAGGAGTTCTAAAATCCTCAATTTCATAACAGCATGCCATTGAAAAGAAAAGACGTTTTATATTGCAGTACCACACCCAAAATACAGTAACATTAACACGACACATCTGATCTTTTCTCCTTCCACTCTATCTCAAGTTTTTAATATAAGAGGGAAACTGTGAAGTTATACTTTACCAGATTTAGTTATAATACATCCTTTTGCAAAGGTCAGAGCATCAGCTCAAGCGCACAGCTTAATTTCACTGGGTTTCCTCTCCTTATTTTTATTATTTTATTAATGTCACATGAGGATTTCTTTATATTAGCTAACCTTTTCTCACAATTTCTGCATACCCCATCTTTATGCAGTGTGATCAGAAGGTACCCTCAGAAGCAGATTCTTAGCTGACCCATATATTCATCAATGACACTCCCACATTTGCTGCATGCCTGCAGGTAATGGCTAGCTCAACACACAATTCTGGAAGACAGTTCCAGTGTGTAAAGTGGAAGCATTCAAAAGATAGTTGTTTTCAGGTTAAAACTGACCATCCTGGTAACAGAAGTAAAAAAATTAAAAATGTGCAAAACACCTTTGAAAATTGGATGACCTGAGAAATGGAAAAAAAACCCACAAAAAACAACCAAAACCAAACCAAAACAAACAAACAAACAAAAAAAACCAACTCCCCCCCCAAAAAAAACAACAAAAAAGAAAAAAACCCTCAAAAAACAAAACAACAACAAAAAACCCCCAAAAAACCCATCAAAAAAACCACCAAACAAATCATACAAATAAACAAAAAAAAACACAAAAAAACCCAAACAAAAAGAAAAAAAAACCACCAAAAACAAAACAAACAAAAAAAACCCCCACAAAAATAAAAACCAAAAAAAAAAAAAAGGAATTCTAAATCTCCTTTGCTTAAACGCCATTTATTTTTCAACAGTGAGCTCAAAAAAGTCTCTGGCCCTACAAAACTGAAAACTGTTCCAGGTAGCATTTACAAAGCAATGTAAGTGTAGAAAGAATCACTTTCGGTATCCTAACTTTATAAGGAAAGGTCACACTCTCATGGTTTGGCCTGTTTATTGCTAAAGGTAGCTACCCTTAGGAGAAGAACCCAAAGGAATCAGTTGAAACCACATCAATCTATTTGTTTTCAAATTGAGATATTTTCTGTTCACTTTAAGGTACACTAGTAGTGGTACAGTATTAGTTTGGAAATAGTAGGATTAAACTAAGTTTAAAACAATAAAAAATATTATCTGTTTTATGAGTCATCTATTTTTTATGTAACTAACATGGACATTTTGAAGAAGATTCTTCACACTATTATAGAAGAGCGTGAACACATTTCTGCTTTACATTTTAATAGAGGAAGTAAACATACAACCACTTCTGGCATATCTAGGCATACGAATATATTATAGCTTGACATATTTTTAACTATATTCAGAAATAGTAATTTACTACTTAATATATCTATGATAAAAGCTAGAAAAATACACTCAGTATGAGTTAAAGAATTATTTGTTCATTCTTTTAGCTTCAATGATAGATAGGTTTTAATCCACCTAATGTCTTCCAAATCTTAATTATCTTATTTTTAAAACATCAAGACACCTTCATAAATTTGTTTACAAGGTCTGTATTCCCTTTTTCAGAAGAATGCTATGACATTTTTATTCAAATTCCTCTGGGAATTGAGCTAATCGAGTGTTTAGCATGGTCAGAGTTTGAAAAAAGAAAGCTGTTAAGGGGCTCTGTACATAAAATATGAAATCTTCAGACAGTTTCATATTGGCAATTAGAAGATCCAAGCATCTATTTAAAAATGTTTAATGGGATATTCAAGGGGCATTAATATTACTGCTTCTTCAATTCACCTCCCCCTCACATTTTTATGCAATAAAAGCTTGCACAAGCGCCTTAGTCTGAGAAAAACAAATTAACTAGAGCTTAAAATCTCCTTTTGCATTGCATTAATTAAGATGAAAAAATATGAGGAAAAAACAGTCAGAAGAACTTTAATGAATTCTAATTGTTATTCTAAATTATAGCTGTATTTGTGAAAAACTTTATGTGCATTGCTTATGCAGAAATTAAAATGCCTGCCTTTAGCATACATTCTTATAGCGACTACCTACATTTTATTACCTCATTACCAAATGTGAAGCAGAGATAATATAAGAATTTCTGATACTCTTGTTCTGTTGCTAAACCTTTTCCCAAGTTCAGGGACAGTTATATCTTAGAGTTGGTTTCTGGGGTTTTGTTTGTTTAGGTTTTTGGTTTTGGTTTTTTTGTTGCTGGTGTTTTTGGGGTTCTTCTGTTTTTTGGTTTTGGTTTGTTTTGTTTTGGGTTGTTTTTTTGGGGGGGGTTTTTTGGTTTGTTTTTTTTTTTATTCTCTCTGCTACACTAGTGACTATACTTTAGAACTATTTTTGTTTACAGGGAACCACTGCACCTTTGCCCATCTTTGTATGATGTTAAATAAGGTCAGTTTGTATCACAGGAACAGCCTGCCACATGTAATTGACCAACAGACTGGACCTGTGGTGGGACAACTCAGTAGATACAGATCATTTGCCCTGTGTATAAGCAATGAATTTTTACCTAAATTTGTAACACATCATAATATAATTTTACATCATGTTCACAGTAGTATTTTTTTCTCTTTTGAAATTACACACTTACCCATTCATAGCAAGACTCCTCAACTCCTCAACATTCTTAAGAGTGTTGTGTGTCCAAGGGAAATCATGGGAAGTGTCAAGGAATTAGAAACAAAGTCCAAAACTAATTCCTTGAAATTAGGTATTTATCTTTTTAATCTTTCTATTTCATGTTGTTTGATCAGTTGTGTTGCAGTTTTGAAATGTTGCTGAATGAAATTATTTCTGAAGGCTGATCAGTTTTAGGAGGTCTAAGTTTTGGGTTTTTTTAAGGTAGTAAATGGTATCAAGATAATATTTATTCATTTTATGCATAGTAGATTAATTGACTACAATAAGAAATTGGTTTCTTGAAAAAGCATCTAATTCAATTGAAGACTTGAAAAACTTGTTAAAAAGGTGCTATGCCTCACACCTCTGTAATAAACCTTTTTGCCATTGTTTATCTTAATCATTCCAAATTTTAGGTACTTTGAGGTAGCCACCTGACCTCATCACCCAAGATCTCCTTTTACAGTTCACAGAGAGAAACAGGAAGCCTTACAGCAGTTTTCACCTGCTCTGTTTCAGTCATGTACTGCAGAATGAGATTAATCACTCCCTGAATGGCTGTTTCTTGATTTCAGCTACAAAAGGAGCTCTTCGTTTGACTTACTGAGACACACTGATGTTCATATTTGTTGATATGTCTATCCACGAGCATCAGTCAATGAAGAATGCTATAAAAAGTATCTTCTGTGTAGCAAAACATTTTTTGGTCTCCAGTTTGACCTATGCCTTAAAAGATAAATTCTGTGTTGCATTGTCTTCCATACTTATTATAAAGGTGAAGATATTTTCAGAAAAGAAAACAGGACACAATATATTCACCTAGCAGAAGTTTCTTCTGATCAAAATGTATTTTATTTTCTATTAATTATTTGCTGCAGACTACATTAATCAGCTGTACTTGAGGAAGAAGCCATTCTGTGGCTGTGTTTATTTAGAATCACAGAATGATTTGGGTTGGAAGGGACCGTAAAGATCATCTATGGGAGAACAAAGGGGAGACAGAACAGAGACCACAGTGGAGCTTATAGAATGGGTTGTTCTGGCTTTGGTGGGATACAGACCCTGGGAAAAGAGACCACAGATAGGGAAAAGAACTGTACGTAACTATCAAGGTCTTTGAAATTATATAGCTTTGTAAGGCTGCCACGTAATGTGAACAATAGGCTATCTGCAGCTAGTGGGAAATTTTTGCTAAAAGATGTGGCTGCCTGGAGCTGTAACAGTATAAAACTGCACTGTGAGAACAATACTGCAACTTCAATAAATGACTTCAGCGACTTCGACTTCGACTTCTTTTCGCTCAGGCTTTGGCTTCTTGCTTGGACTACTTTTTACACCCCTCCTTTAAAGTCCTGTCTCTCAGTTGCACGGCAATCATCTACTTCCAGCCATCCTGCCATGGGCAGGGACACGTCCCTCTAGACCAGGTGTCCTCCATCCAGCCTGGCCTTGATCACTTCCAGGGGCATCTCCAGCTTCTCTGGGCAACCTGCCGCAGTATTGTGAGTACTGTGGTACTTACAGTAAAGAATTTCTTCTTATTATCCAATCAAAACCTACTGTACTTCAGTTTGAAGCCTTTGTTCTGTCACCATGTGCTCTTGTACATATTCCCACTCCACCTCTCCTGTAAGCTCCATTCATTTAAGTGTTATTATGTATAAAATAATTTCATACATGATTCCAGAGACATAAATATGCAGCTTGTAAAAAATGAATAAACACCATCACAGAAATATGCGAATTCTTATAAATTAACTAGATTCACTCTTTTAAAATACTGTATAATTATTTGCATCCTAATGACATATCTTTTGAGTAAGTGGACTAAACTGGCCTAATCACATGACCTTCGTCAGTAGTGCCAGTCCCCTTTATTTAAATAGCATGAAAAATTACAACACTGCAGAGTGATAAGGAAATGCTATTAAGAAATTAAAATCGCCCTGAGCAGGAAAGTTCTCACAAATGTCTGCCTAAAGATCAGAAAACTACATTAACCAAAATAATCCACCACGTGTTACCTTTTCATCTCCTGTTCTGAAAAAATCCCCTCAAAGCTACAAACCAAAACACCTCTGGTTGTATAACTGAAATGTCAAGTTTTAAAGAAAATTTTCCACTGACTCATGCACATCAGCTTTTTAGAGAGACACATTAAAATGTTATTTTCTCCTTATGCCATTCACGTGCCTTAGCTCGTTTTACACACTTGAACTTAGTCGCCGGTAAGATGTACATACAAATAACAGGACTAAAAGGAGCAAATCATTTTAGCTGTGAGCCTCATCTTAATAAAACCTTTTAATCAATTGTGAAGAAAGATATGTTAGCACTCTAGATAGAAAATATGTTTTTCCATTAGTTATAGAAAAATTGTTAAAATATTAATATCATTCTTGAGATTATGCTAAATATTACTGGTTTGTACTTGCACAGATTACCATTATGTTAGCAATTTTGTCACCAATAATTCAGCTAATATACAGGCATTGCATTTGGAATTATGTATATAAATAGAGGAATAAAAACTCACAGCTTAAAACAAAGAAAGAAAAAGCCAAGATAAAAATTACCTCAAAAAATACATAAATATAAACAGCACTTACTAATTAAATTTCAAACAACACAAATCTTGCACTCATTCACAAAATAAGCTGTGAGATGACAAGAAATATTTCAAAAATCTCATTTCTTCTACAAGGCCTTAGTTTCTCTTAACTTTTCTTGCTTTTAGTCAATGGACGTCAGTACTTATGTTTGCTTCCAGACTGTATGTTCTGATCATCATGCTGCACACATCAAAAGGCACTCCAGAAATTTATCTTTGTAAACAAAAGCAAACTTCAGCTTGAGAAGGGAGGGAAGTTTCATTCCACAAGACTTGTTCCAAATATGGAGTACCTCTTGGAGAGATACAACTTTTCTATTAGACTGAACACAGTCAAGACCTGGACTCTGGCAGAAAAAAAAAAAAATTAAAGAAAAAAGGAAAAAAAATGTTTCAAGGACAAGGAAGGAGTAGTATTTTATTCTCCACACCTGAAGCTAGCTCAGAAGCAGGAGCACTCACCTCTGCCAGATAAGCTTCTTAACTTCTCAGGCAATGATTTGGCAACTTGTGCTACAGCACAGAGCAGTCCAAATCCATGGTTAGAGAACAAAAAATTACAGAAATTGAGGCATCAATTGCCAAGAAAAGATTTTTGCTTGTGAGTCTGCCCTACAGCCTAATGAAATCTACTTTTCTTTGGGCTGGATTGCACTGGTGGGAGAAGTGAGTACTCGAGTACATGTTCTGAGGGTACATTTCATCACAGCTGCTGTCAGATGGGCACAGAGCATAAAGGCATTGAAGGTGTTTTACAATGCAGAAGCAGGAGTAAACACCTGAAAGGTGAGGACCTCTTTAACAAACTACCATTGCAATTTTCATTATTCTTCTGCTTTTGTTTTTGAACAGGAGATACACAGCCAGAAAGCTGAGCTCAAGAGAGTGGATATGGGTACACATCTCCAGTGTAGGAGCTCCAGAAAGAAACACATTAAAGAGGCAGATCATCGTACAGCAGCCTGTCTAATCACTCACTGATGCCAGTTAAGCAATAGGCTGGCATGTCCCAGATGGCAACATAGAGGGATGATATTTTTTTCAAAGGAACACTCACTTTCCAACCATGTCCTGTATTAATGTTCAATACTTGTTCTAATCTCTCTTTGGAGATGAAGGCTTTGAGCCTAGCAAGGGACAGCTTTAAAAATGCACCCTGCAGTGCACCCAATTATCTGCTCTTCCCCTCCATACTCATTGCTTCCCTATGTCTGTCTGAATTTATTTTTATTGACTTCTCCAGAATAGCAGATTGCATCACAGTACAAGGAAACACAGTCACTATCTACCTCTCCATAATATTCTAGATAATTCTGAATACTCAAAATTTATGGATATCCAGTTCTTTCCTAAGTGATTCTCATATACTTTGTCAAAAGAATGAGACAACAGATGGTTCCTGGTACATAATTACCAATTCTGTTCCTTAATGAAGTATCCTGGGTAAAAGGAAGAATAACAATTCATTGGAGTGTAGTGTAGAGCTCCAGGAATGAGCAAGAACTTTGTGTTTCAGTGACAGGAATGGAAAATATCTGCCCTAAAAAAAAAAAAATTAAAAAAAAAAAAAAAAAAAAAGGGGAGGCAGTCAGTGTCTGCAGTTCTTTACGATAAATGGGTCTCTGAAGTTCTTTCCCAGAGACCTGAATTATATGAAAGCCCACTGTTTGTTTCAGGATCAGAAAAATATTTGGTGAAGGAAGGTATTTTTATCCAAGTGGGCTGACAGTCACAGAGGACAGAAGATAACAATCTGATCCTATAGCTACATTGAGGAATTTTGAAAGATTCTTGCATTGTACACATGGACAGTATAGTTGAGAATTTAATCCAGGTGCATAAATAAGAATCTTATGAGGAACACTATATATCAAAATGTCAATCTGAAATGTAACTGGAGCAAAGGTACATATGAACTTTGAAGTATAATCAATGTGGAACATCCATGGACAGATAATCTGAATTATGGTTCTATTGATTGTGCCATCACTACCACTTCCTACTTCCTAAACTGAAGCAGCCCTGATAAAGAAGGCTTCTTTGGATAACTCTCTTTGCAACACTCTCTTTATTTACTCCTGAAAAGTATGACATGTATCATGACAAGTATCTGCTTCTAGAAGAGACTTCACAGGGGATCCTCCATATCCAGAAGTTAAGTTTATTCAAGGTCTATGAGCACCTAGTATGATATATGACCATTTTTCTGTACTCTCTATTACAGAACAGCTGACAAAATCTTTCAGATCAATTCACCTTAATTTGTCCTTTTATCACACATCCTGGAACAAATGATCTCCCATCTGAAATTAATTGAAATTTAAGGGCCTATTGTCTGTAACTGCAAAGTCAACCATCAAATACATGGCAGAGAAAATGTAGTGGGACAGCAGTAGTTAATAGTCTCCTTCAAAAAGTGCTACTTAGACATGGTCCACCTTCACAGGGATCTCTAACATGATGCTAGAGAACAAATAACTCTTGAACAAATTCAACATGTCAGAGAGGTAGAGGAAATGATCTTTATTATATCAGGGTAGCTCCACTTCTCAATGTGATCAATATATACTAGAGAGGAGTAGCCTGAAACACTGTAAAAAATGCCACAAGTACCTAAAATCCAGGCATTATTTGCCTGAGCACAAGCTTTTAATAAAATACCTTTTGATGTATCTATTGAGTTGTCTGGGACTTCCCTCTAGCACTGAGGCAAAGGGGAATGAAATGGCCTCAGTTTTACTCCAAACACTGTCATCCTCCAAACAATGGCAGTCATATTCAAACAGCATGCTGTAGCATAATCCAGTAGCTGTGATAACCCCTGCACTCATACACTAATAATTGACACAAGCCAAAAGTATGCTGAGTTGTCTTCAATGTTAGTTCACATAAACAAATCACTTTCACCAATTAAAAAAGTCCCCAAACCAAAACCAAGAAAGATATCTCCTTGAGATATTTAATTAATATAGTTTCTGTGGTGCAAGAACCTAAGGGTCTTGTGCTTAAAGGCATGTTCCTACTTGCTGCATTCCTGCTGTCTGCCCTGTGTGTGTTATTAGCTATAACACTGACAAAGGCACTTGACAGTACTTTAATTAAAGAATCTCCCATATAAAGTTTAATTAAAAGCTATATAGCAGGGCTTGAACCTCCTCCATGTATGAAATATTCTCTATTTTTTTTCAGAGATGTATAAATAAATCAACAATTTTTAGTTTTCTATTGCTTAAATGTGTTTTGCTTTTCCAGTTTCATTAACAGTATGAAAGAACAAACCTACTCTTCTGATCACTGTCAGGAATGTATGCTAATTAGATATCCTGAAGCTAATTAGATTTCCTGATATAGGAAATCTATAGTAACTTCACAGCTCTTTTATATCTTCAAAGGAGGGCTCCCACAGTCACCAATAGGAGAAAAACAACAGAATATCAATCTATAGTTTCACTCTTCTCTGAACTATTGAAGCAAAATTGAAAATAATGAAAACTCAAGTTTTAAGATCAAGAAAGAAGCACTATCTAAGAAAATAAGGTGCAAAAACACTCATCTGTATAACTGCTTATATTGAATTCTTAAAATATCAAAGATTACATATCCATCTATCCCACGGCACTAATATCTCATAGATTTTTTTGCTATCAATCATCTTGCTGCTTAAAAAATGAAATGTACTTTCTGCATAGCCATTGCACCTATGTGTTGGCTTCTGATTTCCTCAGTTGGCTCACAAGGAGCAGATATGCAAAAGAGGAAATTTTATTTCCTATTAAGTTACAGTTCTACTATATCACAGACAAAACATACTTTGTCTATTTGAATAAACCAAAAAAAAATACAGCAAAATGTGGATAGACTAATGAAGTCGCATATTTTTTACTGGTCAAATATATCCTTTACAAAAAACTATGGTAAATCTGTTTTGATTTATCATTGTGAGTGTATGTACAGAACAAGAAGTATATAATTTTGATGGAGTATTTTTCTAATAAATTCACATCATCTACATAATTTGAATTATACAAGTCATAATTACATTATAATGTAGCTATGTCATTGGAAAACTTTGTGCATATTTCAGATAAAACAATATGAAATTACTACATTATTAATTTGCTTACAAAAAATATAAGTTAAATATATATATTAATAAATAAAAAAATACTTCCAAAACAACCTCAAGACTGACCTAACACAGAGTTTATAGTACATATTTTAACACATGCCAATTTTTTCAGCTTTAATCAAATTCTGTGTTATAGGTACATCGATCACATAACTTTAAAATTACAGAATTATTCATACTGAATCTTCACAGAAACTTCAGCACCCTTTATTATCTTTAAATCAATACTTTTGGTTGTCTAATTTTCTGTGTTCCTGTTACTAATCTTAGATTGGCAGGTGCCTTCACTGAGGAGCTGATCTAATCAAGCCTGTACAAGACTTAATGCTCTGCTGGTCACCATGTAATTCTACCTCACCAATTACTTAGAAACCTATTTGCATACAGAATCACAGAATAAGCTGAGTTTGAAGGGACCCTCAGGCGTCACTTATCTAAGCCCTGCACAAGACCAACCCCAAGAATCAGACCATGTGCCTGAGAGCACTGTCCAAATGCTTCATGAACTCTGTCACTTGATGCTGTGGCCACTTCCCTGGGGAGCCTCTTCCAGTGCCCAACCTCCTCTTACTGAAGAATTTGTTTTTCTAATATGCAGCCTGAATGATCCCTGAGACAGCTGTGGGCATTCCTTTGGGTTCTGTACTGATGACCACAGAGAAGAAATCAGTGCCTGCCCCTCCTCTTCCCCTCATGAGGAAGTTGTAGACTGCAATGTGGTCTTCCCTCAGTCTTCTCGGGGCTGAACAGACCAAGTGAACTCAGCTGCTCCTCAAGCCCCTTCACAAATCTCGTGTGAAGGGGCTTGAGGCCCTCCTTTGGACACTCTCTTATAATTTAATGTCTTTCTTAATATTGTGGTGCCCAAAACCACACACAGGACCCTAGATGAGGCCACCCCAGTGCAGAGCAGAACAGGACAATCCCCTCCCATGCTCAGCTGGTGATGCTGTGCCTGATGTACCCTCGGACTATTTTTCGTTATATATGTCTGGTGTACAAAATTTTCCCTTGGATGAACTTTAATTCTGATATTTTGCAACCATATTAGATTACATTGGTGGAGGGTCTGGTATCAGTTTATGATATCTTCACCTATAATAATGCTTTTCATAGACACATATATTTTATCCTTCTTAACCTCCTCCTTAATATGTATGATTCACAGGTAAAAATGCAATAATTTGACTAGATTATTTTAAAAAATATAAAATTGACTGAATTACAGATGATAAGATGTGGAAATGGTTCCACCTTTTAAATCACGTCTAAACATATTTGCACTGCAATACTCTTAACTTCTACATTTTTGCAAACAAGTTCAGCTGTATTTTTTTCTTTCAGTTGTCCCCAGGGGAAATCTCTATAACAAGCAGCAACTATAGGTGATTTTTTAAAAAAAATTTCTTTGAGTTAAGAAGTTAGTGACAAGTAAAAGAAAATAGGAGTAAATAACTGCCCATTTGTCAAAACTGTTTTCTATTCTTGAGGTAAAACAATAAAAAGCTAAACTGGTCACAGACATGAGTTGCTGAAAACTTTTTCACACATTGTGCAATCAGTAATTGGAATTTGGCAGCCAGATTCTCCAGATATTCTGCCTAAATCTAGACAGATGTATGTTCCAGATTATCGATCAAAAGTCTGAAAGGGACTTTCTCTTGGCTTCTGTACTTTTGGCTATCCAAACAGTGGCTATTTTCTTAAATTTCCACTTGTGTGTCCACATCCATGCAGCAAAAGGAAAGTGAACTGACTCAAAGGGAAAGAGGACATGAGCTAGACTGGTGGTAAATAAGGAACCAGAGTGCAAGAAAGGAGATAAGAAACTATGAATCTAGATAAATCACCTGAGATGATGGAAACAAAATGGGGAAAAAATTATGGTTTTGCTCTAGCAAGGTCAAGGGAAAACAGAGTGATTAACTGAGAATCCCAGATTGTATTTAATTTCAATAAACAGAATAAGTTTAGGACTATTTTCTAGGAATTCACGAATCATGTGAGTTATCACTGAATTCCCCATAGCACTTTTTAATGCCCTTACCCTCTGTGCAAGGTTAGGCACATTAATGATGAGCTGTGTATCCAAGGTATACCCACCATTTGTTAGAGAGATTGCTATTTGGATTTGGCTAAAACTTCCAGGATCAATAGAGACAATTGTGTTCCAGTTCCTGCAAACCTTCCCCAGCATTGTTTAATTTATTAGCATAATTGTAGCTAGGAAATTTAGGTGTCTGCTAAGATATCTGATGCAGAGAAAAGACATAGAGAAAGAAATAATCCCAAATGAACTCCAGGAGATAAGGATACAAGCTAAGAATAAATAAGGATAAATAAGAATAAATCAGGACAAAGAACCTGATGGAAGAGAAATACAAGACAGAGTAATAAAAAACATAATGATCCATGGCATCCAATATATTTAATCTTTTAGCATGTAAAATTTTCTCACGTTTCCCGACCCTCATCATTCTTCTATTGTCATGAAGTATATGTGAAACTTGCAAGTGTAAACTTAAGGCATTTAAAAGTCTTATTTGGTCTACAAAATGAGTTAGAAAAAAAGAATAATGGTGTATTGCCACTTCAAGTGAAAGACATTAGAGATCTTGGTTATCATCTTAGGTTTCTAATTCTTCCAGGTGATGTTATAATAGTACATAATGTTGCCATTTCTGAGGCAGTTTGGACTGTGTGGCTGTTTAAATGAATGAATATTACAGATGCAAAGTAATATGAGGCAAATTAGAAAACATGCAAATTATACTAGCTGTGGAGCTCTCTTTTCATCCATTTGTGAAGTCTGGCCCTTATTTACCATACAGCAAAAAGAAACTTTTGAATTTTACATCTCATATAATGAACAGAGTACATCACATGGCATAGAGAATCACGGAACACAAAGGAGCTGAAAATTTTAAACGTTTTTGGTAAGGAGTAGTTTGCTTCTTCTACTTTCTCATTGCTTCATTCAGTCTCCAAAGTTCTCAGAGATAACCATAAAGTTCTTAAATAACTTTATTCTTCTTGAAAATGTCTGTATTTTTCCCCCCATCCTTCTGAATCTCCAACTTTCCTTAATCTACACTCACATGCTATCTCTTGCTGTCAATTACAACTCTTTTGTACCTTTCCAGGTGATATTTTAATGAATACTGAGACAAAAGTACAATACATTACTTTAGGATTTCCACAGTTTTCTTTCCAGGGGAACAACACAGTCTCTTCTCTTACCTCCTCTATCTTTAACCTCCTCCTACAAAATGATTTAACATTACCCCCAGTCTTTTTCACTGTTCTGTGCCAAGGTATTCTTGATTTTGCCCCGGTATTCCTGTGCCATTCATTCACCAAGGAATCAGATCCTTCTTATTGTATCCTTCGTATCCTTCATATCCTTCTTATATGAACTATTTAATTTTATGGATCCCTAGCTTGAAACCCTCCAGATGATGCACATTCCTGAGTGGCAAAGCCACAGCTGGAGGGAGGAGGCATTACCCTTTTAATATGTAGAGTACTATCTAAATCATGGTATTACATTCCTTGAACATTTATTTCTCAAACATTATTATCAAAAAGAGTATTTTTGGCTTAAATTATGCTTATTTGCCATTTCTGTTTTCTATTAAGATGGTACAGCTATTATGTCATAAAAAACCCAGACCATATCCTGATTAAATACATCAAAGCAAACAGGAATTTGTGATTAAATTATTATATGTGTATTTAGAGCAGATTAAAACTGCAGGGTTTGGGGCATCCATTTAAAATTGAATCTAAATCAAATATATGATAGAATCATCATTATAAAATATGGTTAATTTAAACAATATAAGGATGTCTTTCAGGAAACAAATAGAAAACAGTATATATTTTATACTTATGTTATTCGACGTAAATCTTACAGGCAGTTCCACTCTTCTAATTACTTCATTTTGTAACATTAGCATTCTTTCTGTCAGATTAATGCATTCCAGTTACAATGTGCATAACAAGTTGCTTAACAAGGATAAATCCTAAATCTATAATGTATTAAAATGTAAAAACTATTCAGAAGAGAGCTTTGAGTTATTAACTGTGAATTGTGAGTTATTCATAAGTTCACACTTCAAAACAGAGTACTAGCATATGAAAGGAAATGAAAGTGAAAACATCAGGCTCATAATAAAACCTTTTAAAACATTTTCTTATTTAAACTTCAATTTTTTATTCTTTCAAATTTTTAAAGATTTATGCAATATTTAAACTGAGATTTGATTAAGACAGCAACATAGGATTATTCTTCAAAAAATACAACTGTTTCTTCAGTGATCCTATTAATTTGAATCATGTGGGTATGAGACACTCCTTTTAAATATTTGAAGACCAAGAAAAATATATCCTTTTCTTGGCTGTCCCAATGCACTTGACAAGTCTGAAATATTAGACAGTTTGGAGATGAGATAACAACCTGAATTCATCCCTAGAAATGGTAAATAAACATTTTGGATGATAAAGGTTAAAAAGAAAAATATTTAAATAAAAAATACAATTAACTGGAATGTAGCAAACAAAAATATCCACATCTGCCTCTATAGGAAGTACATAATGTATGCACCACGATACCTGTATATGCAAACTGAACAAGGTCCCACAGCGCATTGGGGTCTATGCCTTCCATTTTGATCTCTTCTTGCTTGGCTTCACAAACATCACTTGTAAACATGGCAGCAAAGTAGTCAGAGACAGAACTGAGGACAAGTCTGAAAAAAAAGAAGTAAGAAACTGCTGCAATTTGCTTGGATATATGTGTTAGAAATATCACATATTTATAAACTTCTTTAAAATTATTTTAATAATAATTAAAATTATTAGGAGGAATATATTATTAATTCACATTGGCAGCAAAACACAGAATGACATTTAATTCTAATTTGATTTTGGCTCCTGTGATATGAACCAAGTGGTACTTTAGCATATGACTATAAAACAGACATGGAAATTAGCACTCAGTCTTTCTGATAATCTTCCAATCATGCAGATGTCCCAACTGTTAACAAGAGAATCTCTCAGTATCAAATATCAACTTAATAATGATAGGCATTTCATAATCCAGAGGTACTCTTCTTTGTTCCCACAGGCTTATTTGTTATAAACTTTAATAACAGCATGTGACTTTAGATAATCTATATTTATACTAAATATAATCTACTAAACTGTTAGTAGCTTAACATGCTACTCGCTAAAAATATGTAATAAAATCACTGTGTAATACAATGCTTTTGTTAATAAACATGTCCAAGGAATTATTTTGAATATATTTTGAAAATACCTACAAAATGTTCATAGCTTACTGTTTAGAGATCTGATATAGATCAATACCACAGCAGTATCAGGTATGACTGTAATTACTGGGGCTTTAAGTTAAGGCATTCTTCCAAATACCATCTACAGTGAAATTTTGATCTTGTTAGGAGTCAATATTCACAGATGATCGTGAGATAGAAATGTGGTACAGATATAAATAGTGTACCATGTGCTTTCATAATGATGGCCACATTTCTGGATTCATTTGAAAACATGACATACAAACATATTAATAAAAGACACTACAATTACAACTGGAGAACTTGGAAACAAAGAGAAAAATAATTAGCCTTTTGTATATTGTTAGCTAGTTCAGGGCAAATTATTACTAAAAATATAGTGAAGATAAACACGTTAAGTCTTATCAGCCACCATGGTAATTGATTGCTTTTGCACTCTTAGCTCATGATAGCTAAGTAAAATATGACAGCTTGAATTGGCTTCATAATTTTACAGTGCTTTAAGCTGCTATATTTTACCAGCAAGTAGGGGAGACTGAAGACATATATATATGATCTTTGCCTCTAAAGATTGAAAATGACTCAACAGGTATAGTACTTTTATCACTTTTCATGTTGTGCTCAACTCCAGCAATGATGAATTTTAGAAGTCAACATCCTAATTCATAAACAGTTCACATTTATATCTATGTAATGACTAAACATCAATGGATGACTACAAAAGGATGAACTTAGAAACAGACTTTGGTGCTGTCATGAGAAATTCCTAATTTACTATTTTTTCATCATTGAGGAACATTTACTTCTATGTTTGCTTATTTATATATTATGATATTTGTAAATCTTCTCCTAGTACTTTTTCTGACCACTCATAAATAAGTGACTTTATTCTTCATAGATGCTTTAATAAAAGCATCAAAAAATCACAGAAAGGAAAAAAACATAATGATTTTCTATGAGATCAAAATTCTCACAGATAGCAGAGATGTAATTTAGGTATGTGATGGAGATTTTAATTTGAGACCATTTCATTCATGAAGATTTAATTTAATTTCATTTTCCATTAGTTGTTGCTTCAGATTTAGTAGCCATCATTTAAGTTCAGCTATGGATATTTGATTTGATCACTTGCCAAAAGCAAGGCCAAAATCCTTGGCTGCATAAAAAAAAAAAGGACAAATGAATGAACAGAAATTTTAATACACCAGTTAATGACCAGTGGAAATATTTTCTAACAGTAATATCTTGTATTTTAAGTTCACATTATTTATGTTCAGCAGTTACTTATTATATAATCTTACTGTATATATGTGTGCATATATATATATATATATGTATATATATATATGGTCAAATATAAAACAAATAAAAAACAATAGAGGGAGGGCAGAAAATAAATAACAGAAAGATTAAATCTCTTTCACAAACTTCTATAAAAATATGTGATTTTCCACAGTTTGTGTGAGAAAAATCAAAGATGTTATCTAATGGATTTCAGCTGCAAAGGAGCATTCAGTCTACAGGAACACACAAGAGCCAGTGCAAAGTGGGGAAAAAAAAAGAAAAAAATATAAGACACATGTCAGGTCCTCAGCATTACCCATTTTTCTTAGAGGTTTATCCTTACTGTTTCATACCACCTATCAAAGAAGATGGCTTAAATGAGCAGAAAGGTTCTGTGATGTAGCAGCTCACCTACAGAAGCAAGACAAGCTTTTGAACATAGTGATAAAAAAACAAGGATTATTTTTTTAAGTGTCTTATGTTAACTAATCAATAGTTAACAGAAATACTGAATCAGCTATTTCATCACCTTACTATAACCAAAAGACTAAGTTTCAAGACACTAACTTTTACCTTGGGAAGTGCTCTGCAAGTTGAAGTGAAGAGAGAGGAACTGCTAATTACACTTAACTCTGAAAGGTGACACCTTTTGTAAATCTTTATTGTCTTCCAGGGTTGAGATGGAAGATCAAAAGTGAGAAATCAAAGAGATCAATTAATTTGTAATGATCTGCTGTTTTTTGTAGTTCAGAAGACTCCAAACATCCCTAAATCTTGGTTTAAAGGCATGTTGACCTATTAATCAAGGAAGGTCAGGTGGCTGAGGATGTCACCTTTTCAACTTCAGATCTGGTAGTGAGAATACATAATAAACTCTTTCATCCTTGAGACTCATAGCAGGTAACTCATGGCTTAAATTGAGTTTGTGAACCCAGAAAGATTTCTTCAGATTAAGAGACTTCTTTCTCTTTACAGCTAATTTCAGACTGATCAATTTCTGGTTTCTTTTATAAGTAGCTGATATGACTGATTAGGGTTGTGACCTTTTTTCCCAGGATATCAGATTTTATTTTATGCAAACAATAAATATTTTAGTGTATTATAAAATATTTTAGTATATTATAGTATACACTAAATATTATAGAATACACAATATTTTAGTGTATTATAGAATATTTCTTTGGTACTTTCACAACTGTTTTCATATACACTTTTGACAGAGAATTGCCTCAACACTGAGAGTGCATTTATTAAAAGAAGAAAACAAATTTTGATCACTTAAAATCTTTAAGAAAACTCTTATAATATTTTACTGCCAACTGAGTAGATATCAGATGTTATATAGACTAAAAAATCATAGGCAAGACACTATTTTTTTTCCATGTATATTATGCTAATGCACATAGGAGCTGAATATTCTCAAGAACTGGGTCCATGAGAATCTCATGATGTTTAACTAGACCAAGTGCAAGGTGCTGAACCTGGGCTAGGGCAACCCCCAGTATCAATCCAGGCTGAGGAATGAATGAATAGAGAACAGTCCTGCTGAGACTGTCTTGGTCATGCTTCTGGATGAGAGGCTGGAATGTGCACTCACAGCACAGAA
The DNA here is from genome assembly GCF_036417665.1 of Passer domesticus. Taxonomy (NCBI): domain Eukaryota; kingdom Metazoa; phylum Chordata; class Aves; order Passeriformes; family Passeridae; genus Passer; species Passer domesticus. Next base: position 53,109,462 of record NC_087475.1, on the reverse strand, counting down.
AGCCAAACATTTTCTGGGCTGCATCAAAACAGTGGTGACAAGCAGGGTGAGGGAGGGGATTCGGCTCCTCTACTCCGCTTTGGTGAGACCCCACCTGGAGTACTGCATACAAGCAGCTTTCATTTACAAAGATTCTAGGGATAAAAGGTAATATTTAGAATTTTTCCACACTAAATTTTAATTTTAATTTACTTTTTGACAGATGGCATTGTGAAAGTAAGCATATATATATATATCTATATCTATAGAATTATATCTATGCATTCATAAGTATTATTTCTTTTAAAAAGTTGCAATTTTAAGCTCTGACTTCTGAAAGGAATAAAATCTCACATTCAATGAATAGTGGTATAGTTCACAGTACAGGAAGGACATCATCCTCTTAGAGTGAGTCATCAAAATGGTGACCACCAAAACGATTAGGGGATGGAGCACCTCTCCCATATGAAAATATTGAGGGAATTTGGCTTTTTCAGCCTAGAAAAAAGAAGAGTTAGGGATGACTTAATTGCTGCCTTCCAGTACCTTTGAAGGTACTGGAAAAAGAAGCCTTTGAGAAAGATGGAGAGGGACTCTTTATATGGTCATGTAGTGATAGGACAAGGGAGAATGGTTTTAAAGTAAAAGAGTAGGTTCTTTCACCTTTCTAAGTCCATTTCAGTTACTGCACCTTTTTCCAGTCCATAAAGTAATAGCATTAGTATTCTGGTTTAATACAGTAATAAAATATCTTTAGCTGGAAAAGGACTCTTAAGGCTCCTAAAACAAAAATAAACCATGTGATTAAGTGCATGATCAGATGCTCCTTGAACTCTTAACCCTTCCCTGGGAAGCCTGTTGAAGCAACTTACCACCCTTCTGCTGAAGAACCTTTTTCTAATATCCAATCTGAACTTCCCCTGACTTCATTCCATTTCCTTGGGTCCTGTCACTGGTCACAAGACAGATGACATCACCACCTCCCCGTCTGCTGCTCCCCTTGAGAAAGCTGTAGACTGTGATGAGGTCATCTCCCAGCCTTCTTTTTTGTAGGATGAACAAGCCCAGTGACCTCAGCTGCTCTCCTTGTCCATTTTTCCTTCAAAACTTTTCACCACCTTGGATGCCCTCCTCTGGACATGCTCCAAGAGTGTGATGTCCTTATATTGTGGCTCCCAAAACTACACACAATACTCAAGGTGAAGCTGTACCAGCACAGAGCAGAGACAGGCAATCACCCCTCGATGGGTTGGTGATGTTGTGCCTGGTCCTTCCCAGGCTCCCCTTTGCTGCCAGGGCACTGCTAACACTCATTCAACTTGCCAGCAACCCAAACCCCCATATCAAGATCATCAATCAAGGTTAATATTAAAAGCTTATCTAAATTGCCTTGCTGCTCCTCTGATAGCCGGAATTTTTGCTGTTGTTGTTCTTTCCCAACCATATTACTTGAATGAATTGTTTTTAAACTCAGAGACAATGGCTTGTGTTAAACAACTCTTTTTAGATGCACTGTTTGATATGGGAAGTTCATCAAACCTTACAGATATCTGGGAATAACATAGGGGTGCTGTACTGCTTTTACTCTGTTTTCTACGCACTTTTCTTCTTTCACTCCCTGCTTCTACACTTTCCTTCTTTCTCTGCCTGGTTCTCCTTTCTTTTCTGCCTCGTTCTTTATTCTTTCATCTTGTCTTTCAGCTAAACGTTCTCCATTAATTTTTCCTCATTTTACTAATACTATTCTTTAAGTTTGCCTCTCTACATTAGAACTCAAAATGGATTGAAAAAGTTGTAACCACCCAGGGCACTGAAACAGACAATGCTAACTGCCTTTGAAGGGGTTGAAGGGGTTTTATTAAATTTATCTTCACATGTCATTCAAATACTAGTAGAAAGCTTTGGGTAACCTTACTAAAGTATTTCTTTGTTTCATATGCTATAGGTAATTTTCCAATAGTTCTGTACTACCTTTTCTGCCAATGGTAGGAGTTCCCCATGATCCTTTTCTTGAATATTGGAAAAAAACCCAAACCTTTATTTTTTGTTATATTAAGAGAAAACAGTAAATAAAAACTCGTATTTCTCATTATGCACTCAACTATATCTGACTATATTATAACAACAACAAAAGTCGATTTCTTGGTTTCTCAACAAGTGCAATGGAAGTCAGAACTATAAGCTGAGGATATAACTCCCCTTCTACATCTTCTTTGCATTTTCTGGTTCTATTGAATTTTCTGTGTTATTGAATCCAGTCTCTGTTATATGGGAGTGTTTTAATTGGATCGAGGCATATGAATTTAAGCCTTATATGGCATTTGTTCTTTTTTTTTGTTTCCCTTCAGCATAGAGTTCCTATCTTGTTTTGTGCAGCATTACTAATCAAAATGTCTTAAACTACAGTATGAGTTTAAAGATGCTGTAATATTATGCAGTCCTAGAAGGAAGTTTTAATGAACTCTCCAGCACAAATATTAAGGTCCATCTATCATTTGCAGTGACTTTAGCTCCTTTCTTCCCAGCATTTTTGCTGTTTCTTCAGCAGCTGTAGAACACAGCACTTCAAGCACAGTTATCTAAAACCAGTGCAATTCATGTAAATTGCCTTCACTCAGAACAACCAAATCAATGATGGCAAACACATATTCTTAATTTTATGTTGACCCATGTGATTATTGCTTGATTAAAATTTTTCATTTACTCTGATCATGCCGCTATAGTTCTGAACAATATTTATTTCCCAAACACACAACAGGAGTCCATGGAAAAATGAAAGCAGAGATGAATGGTCTGGGAGAAATATAGAAACATAAAAAAAATTAATTAGAGAGGCCCAAAGATCATGTACAGATGAAGACAGCAAGGGATTTTGTAGTAAAGAAGGGTTTCTGTAAGTACCTTGGAAGCAAATGTAAAACTTTTGAAAGATTTTGTGCACTGCACAAAAAAGCTTTATTTGTCTCAGTCTTTTTTTTTTCTTTTTTTTTTTATTTTATATATATATATATATTATGGTGTGTTTTGAGGAGAAGTTTAAAGTGTAATACTGGAGGAAGCTCTGCAATGTTATTCAAGGGCCACTCTCTTGTATCTGTAATGGATCATGATAATTGCAGGAAGTTTCTAAGTTTGTAAAGACTGGAAAAGTCAATTTTCATGTAAATCCCTAAGAAGAAGGATGTAGGCACCTACAGACTTATTTGCCTCACCAAGATCATGGAGCAAATTTGCCTGGATGACACAACCTGCATCACTACCAACAATGAGGATGATAAAAACTGGAAGAGGCCAACAAGAGAGGAATGTCCATAAGAGATGATATTTAAAAATTAACTGTGTATGACCTCAATGGTCTAACCTTGCAGTTGACCCTGCTTTGAGCAGGGCAAGTTGAACCTGTAATTTCTAGGATTGCAATGACTACAGTAAAATAAGCAACTCACTGTGCTTGTCCAGACACACCTATCTAAACAAACATAGAATAAACATTATCAAAATTTTCCAGTTATTTGTGATTTGGAATTTTGACCGCAGACGACAGAGAAGTAGAAAATTACATGTAAAAATGTCCAAAGGTTTATTAGAAAATCTAAATAGGATTATAGGTATTATTTCATGGTTAGTCTTCTTATTAGGGCATGTTTTCAGCTCCAGAAGGATTTATATATACTGCAGAATTGAAATGACAAATGTGAAATTAAATTTACTACTAAAAGGTATGCATCCAAACATGAACAGCTGTATTCAAAATAATAGGGGAAATGAAAGAAACTAATTTTAAAATCCCCATTATTTAAATATATTAATGAAGATTCTGTCTGGTTTTACTTAGCATTTGGCTCTGCAGTCTTGTATATTGCATGTTTTTTTTTCTTTTACTTACTGTTATAGGAGTTGGAATACAGACTATCCAGCTTCTTTGTTTAACAGAAATAGTCTCTGTGTCCATGTTCACTCAGGGCAAAAGGAACTTTGTAAGGTCCAAGTTGCCAAGATGCCCTTACAGTACTCCTCTGCACCAGGAAGTTAATTTATGAGTTCAGAAATGCACTGGCTGCTTTTCTGACTTCCTGCTGGGGAACCATAATCCTGCTCTGAATTTAGTATCTCACCAGAGAAATCAGGGCACAAGCAAGGAATAGATTACCCTTGGTTTGCAGCCTTATGCAGAGTTGAGATACAAAAATACTTGCTCACCTGGAAATTCTGAATTATTGTCTGTATTTTAATCTAAACTCTAGGATGATATTTTTATTTTCATGCATTAAATGAAAACCTATTTCTGAGACCAAAATCTCAATGAACTACTTTAATTTTAATTTTTATCCAAAACCAAGTAGTTTCATAAATACAAGCTGCTTTAATATCAGACAATCTTACAGAATTTTAGAAATTAAAATTTACTATAATTTTTATCCCAATAATTATAAGTAAATAAGAATTTTTTAGTTCATTGAAAGGCACAGGTTATAGGAAGAAAGTATTCACTATTCTACTATAAGTGTCTAAGAGACTCTGTACAACAGACTTATCACAGGATCAGGATCTTAAGCTAGAAATGATGCTGTTCAGTGTAGCTATAGAGCACCCCATTTCAGAAATTCACATTCTCTTCACATAAGAACAGCATCACAGCAGGGAGAATTGTTAGTCACACTTACCATCAGTTTGCTAGTTGAGTGCTACTTGAACTTTTAAAATCTGTACAAAAAACCCTTACCTTCAAAGCCCCAGCCTTCAAACCCACCTTTTCCAGCCACTTACACTTGTGTTTAAAGAGAGGAAAGAATCATAAGGGGCAACAGGAAACACTGTTCTAAGAAAGACACATACCCAAAACTACATTAACTTTTGTAATTTCAATGTTTTATGCCTATATCCTACCTGTGTGCAGGTATCTTGCGATCACCAGCAATCAGGATAACATCACAGAGCTGCTGCTGCTTCAAGTAGCTCTCCATTTTCCTGAAGGTTTGCTCTGCATGGTGAACAGCCTGGTAGAATTCCTCGGAGCTACATGAATCCATGTCACAGTGGGGTGGCAAGGGGTGGCTGGCTCCTGACAGTCTGTAAAGAACAAGAGACACTCCAGGTTGGTAAGATGTGACCAAGTGTTGACTCCATCACAGCTTCTAGAATCTGATACATGCAAATCAATGCAACCATTCCCTGCTCTCATCACTGTAAGTACAAGATAGGAAAAACCTTACTGCATTGGGAGACAGATGGAAAAAGCAATCCTATCTTTCCACTGATTCTGAGCACATACTCTAGTTTACTTTCTCAAAATCACTTCCATTTTGCACTCCTTGGGAAAGAAAAATAAAATTCTAATTGACTTAATCTGTAATGAATTCTGATTATTCTCACAATGAAAAATTACATACCTACTTTTCATCCAAAATACTTATTAATAAAAACTGAATTTAGCCTGCAAAGATAATTATGTCTATATTTAAAAGGGGAAAAATAAAAAGGAGAAAAAATGTTTTGTTCTGTTTTGCATTATATAGCAATCTATTCCTAGTTTGAAATTAGTTCAGTGTTGCACTGGAAAATCTAAGTGTCAGGAAGCACTAGTCCTTGAGGAAAATAGGAAACTATGCTAGAATTTTTAAACGGTTCTCAACACAGAAGATACCCTCTTCTTTTACTAAGACGTAATGAGATGGATTCAAATGAAAGCCTTAAGATCATATATATGACTTGTAGTGCTGAAAATGAAAGATTTCACAAATGAAGCTAATTTTTTTCTTCAATACATATATACAAAAGAGTTTACATAATCAATAGAAGAGCAATAAACAACCTATCATAGTCCAGCATATGAAACAATATTATAAATCAATTCAAACCAGTCTCATTTTATATACTCTATTGAAATATAAATATTAAGGAACACATAAGAATTTTTTTTTTTATTTACAATAATAATACAACAGTTTCCTTACCCAAGGTTTGAATTCAGTAGGTATTACATTCAAAAAATTACATTGAAAGAAGTGTAAGAAAATGCAGTCTACACTCCTTGTGGTGGAAAAAAAAATATTGAAAAGTACATAAACATAATAATTCTTGAAAATCAGAATGAAATGCATTTATAAAATAAAAAGAATAAAAACCCCCCAAATCCTTGAGACATGCTAGTGATTTGCTTTTGAATTATGTTTTGTACAAAAGCATTCCACATAGTCTTCTACATTCACTGTACAGGGCTCAGCAGGTTTAAGGAAGAAGGGCTGGTCCATTTTCTGTCACAGGAATCACTAGGCTTCAGAGCATTCCTTTAAAGTAGCTGGAATCCTGCATAATTGAAGGTGACATGCAGGTAATTTCACAGGCAGCCAACACAGGTACTTCTGCATCTCACTCCCCTCACCACCTATTCTGTGCCATGTACAAGTATTAACAGAATGAGTTATGATTTAAAATTAAGTAACTTTACTTAAATTTCATTTAAAATAAGTAAATTCACTTTTGTAACATTAAGTTGAATAGTGAAAATTTATCAGTTGGTTTAAATTAATTGATATTGTTATTTTTATGCTTCAGAGTTTTTAATATGCATGAGACTGTCTATAGGAAACTGAACTGGCAAAATGTTATTAAATGTGATTCCTCAACAGAAATAGTTACAAAATGGTGATTTAGAAAGAAATGTTTGCTTAATTATGTTACAGGTAATATTGTTATATTGTTAAGTACTTAATGCCAGATATTTCCTCCTGGAAAAAACAAACACATTCATTCTGTGAGTGACATAATTTCCTTATGTGTTCCTAGCTAATCTGGATCGACCATGTTGATCAGAAATCCAAGTTCATTTTCACATCATTGGTTGATCAACTAATGCTTTCCCACAAAACTCTACTGACAGAGCTAAGCTCACTAGAATGGGCAGAGGGCAGATATTTCAGTTCTTCTTTTTTTTTTTTTATTTTCCATTTTACATTTGTAGCCATACACAGATTTCTTTAGTTTTATTGCTGGAGAATTAGAATATTAAGTAATTTACAAGAGATAAAGTAATGCCTAATAAATGAGGTTGATAGGTTGAAACAGGCATGTTTCCTCCTCTCCTCTGGGGAATTTAGAAGTGACAACAGCAGTCCTGAGAAAGGAAAGTAACAGGAATGAGCAGATCTTAATGGGTTCATACTGTTTGTTAGTTCAGAAGGTAGGTCTAGGTCAGCTTAAATTTTAACAATAGGATACTAGTCCTGAATCTTTTTTGGCTATTCAAAATGCTGTCTTTTTCAGGTCAGAAAGAGAACTATCCTGATTGAATTTATGCTGGTCTTGTGAAGTAAGATTGCACTGTAAAAAGCTTGGTCTATTTTGTTCTTGAATTGCTAGGCAGTGTTTGCCACAAATTTTGCTGTTTCCTGCTAGCCATTTATAAGCAACACTTTCTACCCACTAACTCAGTATATCTGTCACTTAGCAAGTCAAAAAATGACTGCTCAAAAGCAAGCAACCAACATCCAAAGTATATTTTAAATATTATCATGAGAAATAGCAAGCAATAAGCTTGGTAGAAGACAATAAGTTACTCTTTTATTTATTGTCTAAGAAAGCCCAGATAAAAAGCCTGCTACTCCTATTCAGGACCTATCTCTGTTTCATTACAAATGCTCTGTCTGCATAATCAATGCTTTAAATTCAAATAGCAACTTGTTAAAGTAGGAATTAGTTAAAGCAAATACCATTTATTACCAATTACCAGTTTGTGAAAGGCATATATAGTTACTCAGAGCCAATTAGCAATAAGAAAATCACATTTTCTCTTTGCATATATTGCTCGTTTAGGTGCAAGCAAATCAAACCACAAATGGAGAGAGAGGCTTTGTGATTGCATTCAGCAGCAACTCCAACACAATTTTGACTGAAAATTTCCTAAAGTCTTTCAAAACCCTTTTTAGCATTTGTGTACCTCATAATCAGTGTAATCAGTGAACTGGACAGACTCCAGGTGGACGTTTTCAATAATCCTCCTCAGCTGGTAAGTGCAAAGCCTGAACCCAGTGTGGAAATTTCAAACATTTGGGAGTTGCACAGCCTAAAACACTTTCAATGGCTTAGTTAATTGCACAGAAATAAGGAAATCAAACCTTTCTCAAGATTATAGCAATGCTACTGAAGGGTGACTGCAGCATGAGAATACTAAGTTTCACAAAAATTATCAACATTGCAAATGACCAATAATCTTAAAAAGGTTTTTTTTATGAAATGGCAAACCAGAGTGTATATTGCATAATAATTTTTAAAAAAGAATAAAAAACAAAAAAGGAAAAAATACACCTTAGCAAATTTGTACAGACTATTTTCAGTGTTAAGAACAGCATCCTGCTCTTAAAAGAGAAATAATTAAAGAGCCTGCAGGTGTAGAGAAAAATCCAGTCTTTGAGCCATCTCAGATATTAAAACAATGTAAACAAAAATGAAAAAAAATAGAGAATCTAAACCATCTGACTCCAAAATGGTCCTCGTCTACAAGAAAAAAACCACTGATTTGAAGAATAGAGAAATGAAAACCTTTAAGCTAAAGTAATGTCAAGCATTTAAAGAGAAAATGCCAGGGAAAAAGGGACTTCACAGACAGATTTAGCTACCTATACCTTTCTTGTTAATTAATTAGTAAAAGCAGTAGTTAAACCATATCCCAAACAAAAGAATAACAAGAAGTACTTTGAAATAGAGAACTTACATGACTTGAAATTATACCACATTTCTCTGCGCAAACAGAGGTTTAGATTTAGAAATGCTTCCATTCTGGAAATTATATTCATAGAGGTGCAGAAAACAACAGATTCATATCACTGTGTATAACAGAAAACTTTGTAAGAGTACTTAGGTATTTTAAATACTCAATTTGAATACTTTTTTCTTCATTCCACTGAAGGCCCTGACCCCAAATAAAGAACTCTTTAACCAGAAAATGTCATATAATTTCATCATTACTGGAATATTAAATCCTGTTGTATTTAACTTTTTTTTTTTTTTCCATTTTCACTTATGCAGGATTGATTATGCAAACCCATCCAGAACCTTTTCAGTTTAATTTAGTGTATATTATCGGGTACATACCCAAAATATATAGTCAAGAAACAAAATATATCCAGTTCTTCAATGAAAGAAACATTGCTTTGCTATTTATAATTTGCAAAACCAGAAGAAGTATTCCATATGTAAGAGTGAAAAAAAACTTCACACAATTCTTTCTCTAAAAATTACTTATTGAATGCTTAGAAATCAATAGCCTGTGGAATTGCACCATCTAAGATGGACTGTCAGAAGTCATGGCTCTCATTAGTGATCACTTGCAAAAAGGCAAGAGGGAGTTTCATAAAAACTTTACGATTTCTTACTGCAACAGCAAGACTAAAGTTCTGTTTGTGAACAAAAGCTACCAGCAATCATATCTGCAACTATAGGTTCTGCCCAGAGTTTCAGCAGGCAGAAGTGCCAGGTAAAAAAAAATCAGAATATCAAATAGGACTTTTTAATTTTACCATGTTTGCTCAGAGATGTATTGGTACTCTCTCAGAGATCCCTTTTCTATGTAAAACAAAACAAAAAAACAAATAAGGAATGCAGTGCATATTATAAACTCATTCTATAGATAAACCTGAATACTTTATAATGGTGTCTCCTCCTAAAGGCAATTTCTGAATCAAGATACTTGTAACTCATTCTTTGGACACCATAAGGCAAAATACAGTCATAGGAGATCTGTGTGCCCAGCAGAAGTACAGCTGAATCCCCTACTGTTGTGTATTTCTGTACATCTCAAGAGTATTACCAGATACAAGAAACAAAATACTAGCTACCAGTTTATTGTGTGATACTGGACAAATTGTTTGAGGAGCTCTTAAGAAACATGGGACAGACAATGAGAAGAGTCTGCTCTACCACACCAAACTGCTTCTATGGACAAAAAATAGTTCCCTTGTTTGGGAGCTGTATTGGATTTGTGTGGCCAGGTTTTTACCTGGGTGGGGTAAAAGTGTGGGTGGGGGTGGGGTACAAGGGTGGCTTCTGTGAGAAGCTGCTAGAATTTCTTCCATGCCCAGCAAAGCCAATTCCAGGCAACTTTAAGATGGAAGTGCTGCTGGCCAAGGTTGGGCAAATCAAAAACAGTAGTAACACCTTCAGTCAGTGGAGAAGAAGGGGGAGAAGGTGCTCCAGGCTCTGGAGCTGAGAGTCCCCTGCAGCCTGTGGTGCAGACCATGACAAGGCAGCTGTGCCCCTGCAGCCCAAGGAGGATCACAGGGATGCAGAGATCCATCTACTGCCCATGGAGGAGCCCCACACCAGAGCAGGTGGATGTCTGAGAGGAGGCTGTGAACTTGTGGGAGCCCCGTGGCACTGGCAGGAACCTGCAGGCCTGTGGAGAGATGAGCCCATGCTGGAGCAGATTTTCCTTCATAGGATTTGTGACCTCCTGGGGGACCCACACTGGAGCAGCCTATGCCTGAAGGACTGCAGCCTGTGGGAGAGTGACCTGCTTGCAGCAACTCTTGAAGAACCGCTGCCTGTGGGATGGACTTATGGTGGAGAATTTCATGGAGAACCCTCTCCACGGAAAGGGAAAATACATTCAAAACACTCTCAGTCAGATTTTTTCTTATCTATGATCCTTCATCAGATAATGACCTAACCTAAGCTACAAGCATAGACCTCTCTGTTGCCAGTGGTGATAAACTAACACATAAAAATTCCATAGCCTCCTGAAATACCGAGGTTTTTTAGATTGCAGTTCTTTTTAAAATGTCTTATTTTTGACTTTTTTTGTTGTAAAAATAAAATGTCAAATAAAATTAATTTAATTAATGAACAATTACTTAAAAATTTCATTGTTCTGAAAGCAATTACTTACAGAATTCAGCAATATTGACAACAAATGCTTTAGCTTCTCTCAGTCTTCCCCCAGTTTTTTCCAGATTTTATTACTTTTATTGATGAAACAAGTTTGTTCTACGTCATATGCCCTAAGAACCACTTAAACTGTTAGGATGTTTGATTCATTCTTTAAACATTCCATTGATCTTTTATCTCTTCATACTTTTTCATCTTTTATCCTCCACAGATTTCTAAACAGCTACTTCAAGCTTCCTATTTCCTCTCCTCTTTCTCCACAGTCCAGTGCCCAGTGTTAAAAATAGCACAAGCTTTTGCTCACCTCTACTAGTACTCCTACTAATATTGTGCACCACTTTCTGTCAATATTACTTTCAGCATCTCTCTCCAATACTTACAGCTCCCAGCAATTTAGATTCCGTGGATGAACAACTAAATGGGCTCAGCAGCCCAACACAGCTTAGACTCATATTAAAAAACTGGAATTTCCAAATAAAGACTGAGAGTGAGCATCAACAATTATCAATAGAATGATTTTAAACTTTGAAAAAATATTAAAATATCATAATATAATACTTGCAGAAAAATTAAGTATATGTAACATTTAAAGTAACATATGTAACATATGTAACATTTAAACATTGAAGTTTGGTGGATTGGTGGTTTTAAATCAAGTCAATAGTTGGGGGGTTGGGATGACGGGGATTTTTTCCTCAAAAGATAGAGAAATTACATATTGTAATGCTTTTATTTGACAAGGTTAAAAAAGTTTCATTTTGATATTGTTTTACATTACAACTATAGACAACTAAGACAGTTGTCTTCAAAGACATACCAAAATACTTACAAGGATAGCTTTTATCAATTTTATTCACTTATGAATTTTCAGGAAGAAATAATACATAAAAGCACTCTGATATGGAAGTTTCCAACTGAAAATTTACACGTCTGTGCTACTAATGGAGATTTACTTTCCAATTTATGTATCCTGAGAGGTAAAATGAAAGATAGCCCAGACAGAAATGGTGCCATTTCTGAGAAAATATCCATTTTATATAACCCTTTCAGTCAAAAAAAGTTATTATCAACTGTTTTGTTCAAGTGATGCAAAATTCCCCAGAGCATGCTTTTAGAAAAGAGCAAGTTTGTGGAACTGACTTCATTTAGCTTCACATATAATTGAGTCAATTTGGTCTTTTAAGATTACTTATGTATCTTGGAAGGGGTTTTTGTTTGCTTTGTGTGTGTGTGTTTTTGCTTTAATTCAGAATTTCAGGTCTCATTTTAACAGCTTTTGAGACACCTCAAAATATGACTCGAGAGATCACTCAAAAATCACCATCACAAGCAAAAAACAGTCAACTTGGTGAAATTAATTTAATTTACTAACAATCAGCAGAGGAGGATAATGAGAAATAAAACGCATATCTTAAAACACCTTCCCCAATAACTCCTTTTTCTTGGGCTCAACTTTACTCACAATTTCTCTACCTTCTCCCCCTCAGAAACACCGGGAGACAGGGAATGAGAGTTGTAGTAAATTCAACGCACTTTGCTACTCCTTCCTCCTCAGGGGGAGGACTCCTTACACAGAATTCACAGAATTCACAGAATCACTAGGTTGGAAGAGACCTTCAAGATCATCGAGTCCAACCCACGCCCCACACCTCAACTAAACCATGGCACTGAGTGCCACATCCAGTCTTTTTTTAAACACATCCAGGGATAGGGACTCTATCACCTCCTTGGGCAGACCATTCCAGAACTTTATCACCCTTTCTGTAAAAAAATTTTTCCTAATATCCAACCTATATTTCCCTTGATGCAACTTGAGACTGTGTCCTCTCCTTCTGCCAGCTGCTGACTGGAGAAAGAGACCAAACCCCATCTGACCACAACCACCTTTCAGGAAGTTGTAGAGAGGGATAAGGTCACACTCTTGCCCTGCTCCAGTGTGGGTCCTTTCCATAGGGTGCAGTCCTTTGAGAACTTTCAGCATAGGACCCATAGGGTCACAGGTCCTACCAGGAAATCTTCTCCAGTGCGGGTCCCTCTCTCCATGAGTCCATAGGTCCTGCTAGGAGCCTGCTCCAGCAGGCCTCCCACAGAGCCAGTCTCCTTCAGGTGTCCACCTGCTCTGGCCTGAGTTCCTCCACCAGCAGCAGGTTGATCTCTGCTGCATCACAAACTTCCATGGTCTGCACCACAGGCTTTGGGGGAATCTCAACTCCAGCGCCTGGAACACATCCTCCCACACCTGCACTGATCTTGGCATCTCCAGGGCTGTTTCTCTCACGTGTTCTCACTTTTTATTTTTTCCCTGAAAATCCAAAATCTCTAAATCATGACTAAAAGATGATAAATACAAATAAAAACTAAACTAAAAGGTTGTTGTTTTTTTTCCCTGACTGACAGCAGAGTTGCCTGATAGGATTTAAGACACTGAATATTTTGTTTTGTTTTCTTCGGTTCTGCACAATATCCACCAATCAAAGGAATATTTTTTTAATACTTTTTCAAATCTACTCATTGCTTCTTACAGTGTCTTAAAAATGTAACTAAGATCTCATAGTGTTTCTCTCGCCATGAAAAAATACAACAATATACTGTAGTGTAGCACAGCAGAAAATTCATACCTAAAGTCATTTTCAGACTTTCTGAAACTCATTTCAACAAAAGACGATAATTTTATAAAATCTGTTTCAAGTTCCAAGCACTTCCTAAAGTCCAGAGAAAGCTGTTGAAGGAAAGCTGATTTTTTAATGTTCATCATACTGGTTGTGCCAGGCACCTGACAGCTATAGTAATAATGCTACCACTACAAACATCTGTCACAAGTGAGCAGCCATCACATTTCCTTGACAAATCACACCTTCTGCCCTTCACCTCATATATTCAACCTATTCTGCCTTTAAATAATTATGCTATGCAACAGAAAAAGATGCTGGTTGAACTGCTCTCTCCCACACAGAGCTAATGCTGTATCCACTGCTTTTTAAGCTTTGCATGCCCAAATAGAGGGAGCAGTTTGTTCCAGCTGTTCCTGGAAAACCAATTATTAACTTGAACAGAGTTCTCCTAGCTAGCCACAGTCACATTTTAATGACTAGGACACATACTGATATATTTTACACATTCACATTGCTGACAGAACTTTCTATTATATTGGATCTTGCTGTAGGAATTTATTTTTTGAATCATGGAGAATACAGGAAACACTACACTATTGAAAATGTATAGGTTTGTACTACTAATGGAGACATTTCCTTTCCAATTTATGTATTCTGAGAGGGAAAATGAAAGATAGTCCAGACAGAAATGGTGCCATTACTGAGAAAACACCCATTTTATATAACCCTTCCAGGTGAAAAAGTTTTTAGCAACTGTTTGCTCATGCTATGTAAAATTCCCCAGCGCACGCTTTTAGTAAAATGCAAGTTTAGTAAAAAGGTAAGTTGTTTCCTGAAAGGAGGCAACCTGTTCTTTCTGAAAACACAATACAGAACAAACTACACAGGAAACCACAATTTTAAAATACATACGCTGTTGGAGAACAATCAAGAAGCACAACCACCTTTTCTTAAGTTGCTGACAGTAAAATTTCTCTATTTCTAGGTCAAGACTCAAGTGAGCCTGCCTCATCAGAGTACCACCCAGCTGCTCTCCTTTCCATCCCTCTTTCCTTTTACTATCATAGCAGTAGACAAAATTCCTGCTGAAAGGAAACAACTTTGCTTTAGACCAGGAATAAGCTTCTTTTAGAAGTAAGGTTTCTATCTTTAGATAGACATTCTTTCTCCATTCTTCCCCAAGCCTATCAAAATCATTACCCTCATTCACCATATTCAGTTAATGAAGATTTTGACCCTGAGTTGAAATAATAAATAAATAAAACATGTAACTGTAAAAATGAAATTTGTGAGACTGTTTCCTTCTCATTAAAAAAAACCCAAAAACCCAAAACCCAAATTCCAAGCCTCTTATGCTTATATGGCAAATAATTACATAAAACAGGAAAGTGTCCTGCATCCATCACAGGCATCAAGTAGCCACAATGCATTCATGGTCCATTCATATTTTAATTACCCAGTTAATACAATGGGGATACACCAGCTCCTTCATGAAGACAGACTGACACCCTAAGACTTTTTTAACACTCTGGTTAAACATTTTCTAGCATTTTATTATTCCCCATTTCTACCAACAAAAAGTTGAATGAAAAGAATTACTAGGACTCAGAAATTCAAAACTTAATTTAACCCAACCTCAAATTCCCTACAGAAGTGGAAGTCCTCCCAGTGGGAGTTATCATCTGAGAAGTTTGAGACAAAGGGTAAAGACTGTTTTACAGCAGGCTAATATTACTGGCCTGAGCAGTTAAATGCCTGACAAGCAGAGGAAGAAAACCAAGAAGTAGGTGCCATAGTGAAAATGAGAAAAATTCCTTTTCCTTTCTTAATAGCTCAAGAAATTAATGGAAATGTATTGTGTACCACTGTGCACTGTCAGCTGAGCAGTGCTAGCAAAAACACAAGCTTCACACTCTCACAAAACACAGACATTTCCTTGATGCCCAGTTGTTAATACATCCTATTCCAGATGACAAACTGCCCTGAGCTTTTGTGGTTTAACCTAAGTGGTCAAACATAACTCAACAGAGTAGTTCTCCTATATTATTTAAGTATCATCACCCAGCATTTATGAATATACTTCCAAAGAGAATGAGATTTTTACAAACATACACACTAAAGATTGCACATTCACAAACTGATGAAGCCAACACTAGGCATAGGTGAGTTTTCTAATATAGTATGGAGGAAAACTCCCATATCTTTCAGGCATCTCTGGCTGAGATGTTTATGTCATGTGTTAACTATCTAGTCATGATGAAAGGCCATATCTATATGGATAAACGAAGTAAATTAGCTGACACAGTTACTCATTCAGAGCAGGCACAAATACATACAACCATGCAGATCTCTTTTTTATTAGGAGATATTTTATTCCAAAATTTAATTTGTGACATAGGGACTTCATATAAACAGTAGTTATATATGTGAGTGATGGCAATGACATTCAAGAAAGGATAAACAAGTATTTTATGGATATTGAGCTTAGGATGCATTTCAATAAAATTTAATTGTGCTACTATATTATGTGCTGATATTCCACAGCATAGGTAGCATGTCAGAGCTTAAAACATGTTATGACTGCAATGGAAATCAAGTCAAAGACCACTGGAGGCTGAATCTTTAAAATTCCCAGATTGAAATTCTAGTTCAGTTAAGTACTGCACTCAGTGAGGTGGGAGACCACAACACACATGCATGCACACTCTGCCCTTCAGTAAACTGTGTGAATGATTCAGCCCGTGTCCTGTTGCAAGACAAGCTTTTATAGAGCTTGCATCATTCAGTGGAAAGCAGCATACAGTCTCTTCCTGCTATTTGTTACAGATCCATCAAGTGTCATATATCTTTTGGTGACTCTCACAAATTTCACAGCACCAGTAAATCAGTGAGAAAGATATGTCTGAAATACAGAAATAAATTGTAGGTGATTTTGCCCTGCTGTTTTGAAGTGTCAGTACATTTTTTTGCTGATCCTGAAAACAGCAATTAAAATTGACAATTTGGTGAATCCTGTCTAAGATGAATTTGATGGTTTCAGTTTCTACATTGCAGGATCACTACAACACTGTGAATTTAACTTGCAAGCAATTAAATGCTACATATTTCATAATAGCTACCACTCATTAACCCAGCACAAACCCAAGCTGTGTTCTTCACTCCATGATCAATATGAAAAAGGTCTAATGAATTTTTCATATGCATGCATGGTAGCACAAACACCTAACCATTAATAGTGGTTTTGTCTACCACAGTATTTGTAAAATTACTATATAGAGAAGCCAAAATCAGGCACTAAGAGTGATATGCTAGACTGAACCACATAAAAAGGTAAGTATGCATATATCTACATTAAATACTGTCCTTAATTTGCAAACTTGTAAGTATGAAACCTCCAGTCAAAGCCTCAATATTATGTACAGTTACAGACAGCTAAGAGCAGCCAGTGGCATAATTAATGATTACCTCACAGAACTGAAAAAAACCACCAATGTTATTTTTTTCCATATTATTAATTGTCATTTAATTTTTTTTAAATTCCAAAATGTGACACAAACAAAAAATCAAAACTTAGAATTCCAAATTTTTTCCATTAAGGCAAAGGTATTTCTTTGTACCCCTCTGCCTTTTGCTTAATTTTTCTTGAAAGATGAAGTAGCTGAAATACGTTTACTCTCTCCTTCACAGATCAGTCTGTAAAATCCAAGATCAGACCTTTCTCTGCAGAAGGAATCTAGAGCAGAGCATTAGTGCTCTAACCACAGAATTAATTGCAAATAGCACAAAGAAGCCAGACCTAAGTGATCAAGAATTTTGCACATTTTTTTCTCCTGTGTTTAGAGAGATACAGATATGAGACAGTCCTGTCTGCTAATCTGACGCAGGTGGAGGTGCTTCCAGCCATACACATGAGAAAAAAAGCAAGATATAACAAAAGGTATATATATATTTATTTTTCTTCACCTGCCCTAAATTAGCTAGTTTATGAGGACTCTAAGTGTAATGGCTTTTATGGATCTCCATTTTGGGGCACTTAGCCTTTTGCATTAAACATTTAAGGAACCCAAGAATCTTTTTTCATAATGGGTACTCATCCTTAGGCCTTTCAGTACTCAACATTGCAGCAACAGTCTCCTTTGTAAGCTGAGCTCCAGTGATGACAAAAGGAATGTCTGGATTTCCGAATAACTACAATTCTGCCTACATTCTATACAATGCCACACTGGTGTAAGTGAAAAGAAGTGTCTAGGAGTATTTTGTAACAACACTGATTGCTGTGTATGGCTCCCATTTTTTGCTTAGGTTATTACATCACAACAATTGTTCTAAGACCATTCTCCATCTTCTTCTTTCCCACTTCATATTTAGATACAGAACAAGAGAAACAAACTGCAGGTCATATACACAGAGAAAATCTATTCACATATTTTGTGAATCTTCTATCACATCTTCTATCTCAGAACAGCTTTAAAGCATGGTAGCAATGATTATTTGGCTATATTTTTCCTTTAATCCATATGGAATATTCATGAATTTGTCAAGTGTTTCAAAAACATTCATTTGTATTACAAAATATCCCCTAATTTCCCAGGTCTACAGAATTTTTAGCATTCACACCCAATTAGCTTCAGTGAACCCCACACCATTTCAAAATTAAGAATTACTGACTAAAATAAGATTTATTTTAATCAGGCTCATTATAAACCAGGCTAATTTGTACTGCAACTGCTTCCATCTCAAAAAGTGCCTGCCCAGTCAAGTCTCAAGACTACTTGTTTTTTTTCTTGTATGCACTCACTTTTGCTTTCTGAGTATGTTCTTTCAAATGTCAAGCTAATTTCACTGCATATGGACTAATTTGCAGAGCCTTCCATTCCCTGACTATCTGAATCAAACTTTGTCTGTGTAGAATAGAGTAGCTGTGAATTATAGCACTATTCAAATAGTAGTTAAGACCTGTGACTGAGAGGTTTTTTAATACTTATTCCTTTAGCTTTGGGATAACATAAAATTCTAGCTCAAGTATACTTGAAAAGACAAAAAATTAAAGTTCATACCATTCATTAAGAAAATAATTAAAAATATTACATCTTTAAGAACTCCTGCAGCCTTTACAAAGCTATCAAACAGCATCAAGATATGAATGACAAAGTCAAATTTGGAGTAATTTCTCAAACTTCTGAGATTATTCTTTAATCACTCAAATGGTTTTATTATGGAATTTTCATTCAACATAATTAATGTGATATCAGATCCAATATCTCTGGAAACACACTTAAAAATGACCACTGATTGTAGAATATAACCTTAGTTCTATAGTCATACAACTTATTTAAAGAAAAATATCTGAAATTGTGCAAAAATATCTTAGAAGTATAACTCATGCATATTCTCTTCATCATAATACTAGGTGTTAAAACACATTGTATTGATATTACTCTATTATAAAATATTATAATGTTATAAATATTAAAATGTTACAAAATATAACTGTACTTTTGAATATTATACCTTATTAGTCTTTCTTGAGTAATCTAATATTCAGAAATTAGAAGATTAATATAAAAACAGAGAACAGAAAGTACTTCTAATCAACCCACTTTAAAAATGTCTGTAACATCGCTTATGTCTGTACCCAAGATTAGAAAGAAAGATAGATTTGCACTGATTTTTCATTTTTTGGATGAAATCCAAACACAATAGAACACATCTGAGTGTGTTAAATAAATAAATAATTGCATTTTTTTTTAAATACTAGAAAGGATCTAGACATTACCCAAATTCAGTAATAATTGACATTTTAAAGCCTATTTAGATTAAAGTAATCCTACTTAGACAAAAAAAGCTCTAAGAATGTATTTAGTGCTGTTCCTTCATATGACTCAGAAGAGATAGAAAGTCCTGCCTACTGCGAAGAGCATGTTTCTTAGGCCTCAGACTTGAGCAAGCTACTACCAATATCCCTCTGGGATTAAACAACCAAAGATCATGAAGAATGTAATCAAGTAGGTATCACAGTGTTTTAGATTTATATTTACAATGTTGGTTTTTTTCACTACATATGTTCAAATGGAAATTAAATGCATATATATATATATATATATATATATTTACAGTCTTCACCTGTGCTTTCTAGTGCACTTTCAAAATTTTCAAATTAAATGAAATCAAAACAAATTTTAAAAATTAAAACAAATTAAAATATCCAAAAAGTTAAAAGCTGTTGTTGCACAAAGGTATATAGATTTAAATAGTATTTGCTTTTTCAACAAATCAAATCCAGTAATATACAGAACAACAATATAGAGGCTCAACTAACATTCTTCTTTAACCACTTTAAATCCAGTCAAGCCACAGACATACTAGTATAATAATAGTGAATTTATTACAATTAATTCACATTGGTGCAACAAAACTAGTCTTATTTCATATCTGACCTCATCATGTTTCATATAGAACTCAAATGAATATGTTAGCATAGGGTATCTCTGAGACACCTTTTTGTCTGTGAGGTTATTGGGACTGTTCACTTCTGTCCTCAAATTTGAATAGCTCTAGGGCAATCTCATGTCTGCAAAAGGGACATGATGGGTTTATTTCCTCAGGATTTGTTGCTGTGTGCCAAAATTCTTGCTACCAGAGTATTCCTCCATATCAGAAGTCTGAGGGGGAGGGAACAAGTCACTTAACAGGAAATCCTGCCCTTAGTTTAAAAAATGAAATAAAATTTTAAAAAGAAAATTAAAGAACCAGACCAAAAGCCACAACTGCAAGTAACTGATTGCATGTGAAACATTTTAAATAGCTCTACGATTTGTACAGACTGCCTAGTCCTGTGCACTGCCCTGATAGGTTCATTATTTATTCAACCCAACAGCTAATATTCATTAGCTATAGAAAGCATTATCTGCAGCCATATCCATTTATTTGCTTGAGATTATTTTGCTGAAAAGCCATTTCCAGTCATGACTGAATGTTGCCATATTTTTGGCAGCTGTAAGACAAAAGAGAAGGCATTAATGCTGTAATTACTAGCCTACCTCTAAGAATGATTATAGATATGACAATTTTTCACTATTGAAACTGATGCCTTGGATGAGTAGTTTACAAAATGCATAGTTAAAGAGCCCTAACTGTGGAATTAATTTCATTTAATTGTCACTTAAAACCCCAACTTGTATGAAAAGGTTTTATAAGCGGAACACATCAAACTATCGTATACATGCTTAAGGGCAGAATGTGACAACTTGGCAATGTTATAGCTCAGTCTCTTGGCCAGAGAGACTTGTAGGCTATGAGAGCTTTGCTGACAGCTTCCTTCCTGTACCTGAGCAACTTGCATTCACAAACTTAGACAAATCAATCCCTGTAAGCATGACCCATGTTTCATTAGGAGTGCTGTAAAAACAAACACAAAGATTTCTGCCAATCTTATTCTGAAACAAGGATAAATTGTGTACCGCTTTACACCATGCAATATTTTCTTTTAACAGGAAGCAATGTTAACTAGAATTACTTTAACAATAATTGCTTGATTATGCATTTTTTCATGGTTTATCAAAAAAGACACTGACAGTTCCAGTTTAAAGCCAAGAAATTTTACTCCACATCAGTAAATTCCCAACTAGACACAGGGCTTTTTTTGGTTTTGTTTTTTTTTTTTACTAGAGAGGACCTTTAATTTCTCACTAATGAAAGACTAAAGCAGCACACTTGTATTTTTTATACATGTTACTGTGGAGTACAATTTCTTTATTTCCAAATTATTTTGACAATCTTAATATTCATTATCATTGCATTTTAATAGCCAGAAACTAAAACAAGAGTTACTATTAAACAGAGCAACAAACCAGTATGTCTCCTCTGTAGACTGTGTGGCCATAATATAACAGTTACTAATAAATGTTTGTTGGATAATTGCAATCATTGCATACCATATATAATGAAATTAGGTAAAATTGTGTATGAGACTGGCTCTTATTAATGAAATCCACCTGCTAATGATTTTGATGTCTCCAAGACTTGCTGTGATGGAGAATTCAATTTAAAATATTGATGTGTGCAAGCCCGCTAATTTTTGGGCTTCTCAGTTCTTGTATTTGGGCATCTGTCAAGGACGCATTATGCTATTGGCAGGCACAGATTTCCAGGATTCATATTTCATTGAAACTTTTCCAATGTGCTTGACATGATATTTTTTTCTCACTGTCAAAAAGAGCGATTCATTCATCCTATAATATATGAAATCTCTCAATCATAACATGAAATTGCAACAGATTGTAAAATACTAGTCATTCTTTTTGGACAGACCTTTCTGATTTAAAACACTACCACTGACAAGGCATCAGCAGAAGTTATTTCAAAGGTACATGCAATGCTGGGGGGAATAAACCCCACAAAACAGAACAAATAAACCAACTCTGTGAGTTTTCTTCCAAAACTTTGCTTATTCAAGATTATTCTACTTGTGCATGCATGGAACAATGTTATCCCTAAAACATCACCAGACACCTAAACACTCAAAAAGCCTGACTTCCAATCATTATGCTTGCTGTTAAATGCTGCCTCTGGAAAAAAAATTCTTGAAATAACATTTCCTTATCACTTTTCTTGCTTTCAAAATAGCATGCTCACCTTCCTTAAGCAATTAATGATGACTTTATCATTATGGGCTTAATTTAATGCAAATTTATTAATAAATGACATATGTGCATGGCTAGCACAAGTATGTAATTAAAAAATTTCATGCACAATATCATTCTATTTACAATAAAAGACAGTAAAAGGTTATTGGTTTGCATGTTATTTATTCACTTTTTTCCCTTGGCAGTATCTTTTCTGATGATTTAAAACCCAGTTATAATAGAAATTAAGAAAAATCAGTTTAGTACATAATTTTGCAAGCACCTCAGATTATAAAAATATTTAGGAAATCATTTAACACAGTTAATTGATTAACTAGTTAACTAATTAACTAGTTTATTTAGTAAGTTGATTATACATGACATAACTCCTAATTCTGTGGAAAACCACCTGCACCATTGCTGAAATGCAAAATATATTTAAACTAACACTGAACTCAAAGGTGTATCCATTCCGTGTTCTTGTGTTACAAATCACACATCACAAGTTTACCTTAATACCAAAATGCTTTCATTGAAGTGCTTATCAATTCCAATACTGTGTTGTTACATTTAGGATACAACTGCAATATCTGAAAACAGTTTGGTTCTAATAGGAATTCTAAATGCTGGAATGCACACTGCTGCGTCACTTTGACCTCACTCCCCACCACACTCTGCTCCCCAGTGGGATGGGGAGGAGGATAAGAAGAAGGTAAAACATGTGCATTGAGATAAGAACAGTTTAATAATTTCAATAAATTATTATTATCAATATACACAGTCATTAAAAGAAAAGAGAGAGCATAACAAAAACCAAGAGAAAGAAGTTATGCACAATGCAGCTTCTGAATTTCTCCAACAACCGAACTCAGACACCCCAACTGCCCAGTTTCTGGCACCTGGATATACCACGGTTAAAGGCCACTCTGCTTGCTGGCATAGCCCTCTCATTCTTTCTCTCACACCACAAAAAACCTTGATTTTGTTTACCAATTCAAAGTGCTTTAAGTAAGACACATTAAAAAGTTATGGAAAAAATACGTCAACAGCAATTAGTGGATGAACGACCACAAGACTGCTTCTCCCTCAGGTAAAAATGCAGTAATCCTTAGGTTAAGCAACATTTCCTCACATGAGCACCATATAAGGTTCCTCAAGCAATAGAGGAAAAGACATACAAATATAGCATTAACACTTTTCTTACAGTCCTTCAGTGGTATCTTAAGACACAGAAACTGGAGGGTACATTTTCTTAAAAGAAAAGTAAATACCTAGCCTTTTACCTTTTGTTTTCCACACTCCAGAAAAACTATTGAATGGAGAGAGGGAACAGACCATTCAGGCATCTGATGTGCCAGAACATTTTCTCTTCTGGGTTTTTCTTTGACTTTAATCTATTAGGTATTTATATATTTTTGTACATAATACATTTGGTATGTGTGAGTTTTCATATTTATATATACGTATGTGCATGCATGTGTATATGAACAAACATACATACACACAGACACATTCACTCACGAAGAGTTTTGTCATATCACATTTAGCTTTTAGTTTAACAAAACTAAAATAAAATAATCAGTGCAATTCAAAAGGAGTGAAAGCACAATTGTATCAAGCACTGTTAGCAGTATTAGTGAGCTACACGTGTAGGAGGAATTCAATAAGGTCAGTGATCATCTGTGAAGTTTCAAGTGGTTCACTGTGAAGTTCATCTATTTCACATGCATTTTGCACAATAATTACGACCCTAGCTATCAGATCAGAGTATGGCTTTTTGACCTCCTCTAGCTTGGCTAGCTGTAATTAGTTATTCTTAACAATGTTTTGAAAGGGAAAAAAAACCCATACTTCCAAGGATGCATTGTGACCTGACTGCATTGTAAGCTGCATCATCTGTCTATTAAATTCCAGGTACAGTCCAAGATGGTATTATGGGTCTCAAGGATTGTATGGTTAAGACATTAGTTCTCAGAAGATACCAGCGATGCACTGTACATCAGTTCAGCCAAGTTCAGTTACTGAACTCATGGCTCCATTATCTCAACTGGATTTTATGTCAAACTATTCTCAACCAGAGATTTTTGCTCACCTAATTTTGAAAAATGAAAAAGATCAATTTCTTACAATGCCTTTTCATATGTGAGACATTTAGGAAAGGGCACAAATATGAAGCAACTGACTGCTTTAATGTTTTTACATTCAAAATGAAAATAGATTAAAAGATTAACAGTAATGTAGCACATTATGACTTTATATGACCCTTCATACTAATTTACTCTTACCAATCTAATATTTCTATTAAACTCAAATATTATCTAGACAAAGTCTGCACATTCAACATCATTGTTCTTTAAAAAATGCCATCATTATTAACTGCATTTTAGTATTGGAGAAACTATGTCATCAACACATGAAGTGGTATTTGAAAAACTCCTGGCCAGTAAAAATGAAGCAATGAATGAAGCAATAAATGCCAGAATTAATCATGTTTGTAGCTTAGCAAAATGCTGTATTTTCTGTAAATAATGTAATGTAGGTAACCAAATGTAATAAATTTCAATAGCTGCACAAATATCAGAGAACAAAACATATCAGAAACTGTGCCTTGCAATAGTTAAAACATAGAGTCACAAAATTAATTAGGTTGGAAAAGACACTTAGGATCATTGAGTAGATTTCTCTATGTTCCATCACTGCTTGAGGTGAGAAGCAACAGGGTTTAGTATTTTGACTGTGGGATGGATTATATTTTGAATGTTCTTGGAAGATTTTCTACAGAAAGAAAAAGGATTTGTCTCAATTATCATGTTGTGTATTCTTAAAAGCCTATGTGTTCAAACATACCAGCAGATTACTCTGGGCTACAGACAAACTAGCTTCAAAGCCCACGAGCAACTAGCTTAAGTACATTAAACCAAGGAGCCAATTTAAAGAACAATAATATAAATAATGTATGTAAAATAACATTCAAAAATCTAAATATTTAAATAATATTAAAAAACTTAATGCATTTAGGTAAAAATAGCCGTAGACTTGAATGTTTACACATCTTTACAAGCACACTGGCATTCCTCACCCAGAGAGCCACTCCAAGAAGGAAAGGGGAAAAGAGAATGCTAGTTATTAGCAAAGAGAAAGGAAGGACTCCTAACTTCTCAGAGCTTGTAACATTAATCCACCTAGCAAGGTTTTCCTTTACAGTCCAATATGCACTTTTCACTGCCAGTGCTTACTCAATAGCACATGTGTACTTTACATTCAGATTTGTGAAATAATTTTAAATGGGTAGAATGATAATAGATTTTTGCATAACTATAGTATCAACACACAGGAAAAATTGCTGTGTCAGAGCTGCAAATCCAGTAGGACAACTTCGAGGATACATAAAGTTTTATACTATTATGAAGTAAATTTTACTTTTAAAATGAATTTACTTTATATCATTGGAAAAAGATTTTACTTGATTTTAAAAGGATGATAGAGTTAATTAATATATTTAAAGGTTTTGGCATGAAAAAACAATTATACACCAAACATTTCTACTGTCAGATGAAATGGATATGCATTTAAATGTGGGCAGCTCTTATAATAAAAAGTTAATTGGAAATACAAGCTACTGTTGTTAAAAGAAAAAAAAAAGGCAATTAAAAATAACTCAAGTGAAATTTCATCCTCATCCTTCCCAATGAAAAATAAAACCCAAACCTGTCTATCATTAAAAGGTTCTTATTGTCCTAACAATGTTTTGATAACATACACATTAATCATGGTATAGTACTCATCCTTACATACCTAACCATCAACTATTCTACTCTTGGAACCAAATGAAACAGAAGAGCAAATTTATATTATGTTTTAAAATAACCTTTGCACCTTAATTCAATTCCAGCTCTCACTGATAAATTACTAACTTCAAATTATTATACTCTAGAGTTTGAAACCCTTTAAACCTAAGAGACACAAAAACAGAGCCAATATAGCCTTCCCATCAAGCTCTATTAGGCTGCCTAAAAGGATACTAATTCACAGATGAAACATGTTATATGAAATGACCCCTAGTGAACTTAACAGCTCTTTGTTGCCATGCCCTGTCAATGGCTGAAACAAACACAAATTTACCCTTTCTCTTTGCTTCTGGAAATACCGTCTCAGCAGTGACCTGCCTCTTATATAAATTTTGCAAATGTGTGCAACTGAAAGGCTGGCTGATTGACCTGTAAAACCAGAGATCTAGCAGATTTTAAGAACCAAGATAGCAGATACTGTAACCTTGCATCAGCTCATCCTTGATTGACCAAACAGGCCTAAGCTCATAACAAAATAATGCCAGGTAAAATCTGATGCAGGGTGAACAAAATCCAAAGGATTTAAGCCTAAATTATAGTTCATTGCACTCATAGATATAATGAGATGCCTAACAGTATGCCTATTACTTCCAGAAATTAAACTAATAACTAATTACAGGTAGAGTTATAGAAGACAGAAAAACTTGTTTGTTTCATAACAGTTAAGATAACTAGAGGTTGGAGCACCTAACTGAGCCAGCATGGAATACCAGCAAGAGAAACAAGATTGAATTTATGCTGTAGGATGGGAAAAGACAGACACAGAGCCTAAGAGAGACTCCCTCACGAATCCAGACTAGCATAAATATAAAAAAGAGATGAAGAGACACATACTGGACTTACTAATCATAAAATCATTTATGTTGGAAAAGACCTTTAACATCATTCACTCCACCTGTTAAGAGTAACAGTTTGTAATGGCTCAGGTTAAGAGGAATCTCCTCAGGCAGTGGGAGACATGGGTCTTAAACCCAGAACTCTGGGTTCTGTGGCTGCCAGCCCAGGAAAGCTTCTTGCTCATGTGATCAGACACTATTCTGTACTGGAAGCCCTCTCTAGACAACACAGACCACTAACATTGGTTATGTAACTGAAACGTTATTTATGGCTCTAGAGAAGATCATGTAGAAGGAATTTCATTTAGGATATGCCAAGTTAAACGTTGGCTGAGGGAAAAAAACCTAATTACAATAACATGTCATTTTGGGATACTTAATTTCAAGAACAAGGACCAGAAACAGTGTGCTTTCCCCAGCCTCCCCACAATACTTTTAAGCTTTGTAGAAATGACTTAGCCATCAATTGACTGAGTTATTCCCCCCAAGCTTTTAATAGGTTTTTAAAAGATTTTTCCTTAGCACATGCATTTTATATTTATTCATAAGATATATATTGTAAAGGATTCAAACTGGCATTCATAATTAATCTCTGAAAGCTATTTAAGCTGTTCTGTACCATCTTGTCAATAGCAAACACATCTTTGACAGAAACAATTAATCCGACTCCTTTTACAAATGTTGGAAAGACACAATTATTATTTAATATACTGCACACATTTAAATATACTTTAATCCTTCTAATCATAATCACTTTTTTCCAATTATTTTTCTTCAAAGCTATCTGCCCTTCCAAAGATATGTCTTTAGTATTCACTTTTCAGCTCAACTGAATCACCTCACTGTTTTTCCCTTTCTTTAAAACAAGTTCACATTACCTGCTTAGAATTAACCATTTCAAAACATTAAGATTTCTTGACAGAATGCAACTAATTGAAAGTTCTGTTTTAATACATAAGTGGATACCTAAATAGACAATTATTCTTTGGCATAAAAATTGAATGACATGGCTTAAAATAACTGTATCTCCTCTCTTCATGATCTTTATGCATGTATGATTTTATGCCTTTACAAAGCACTCTTATTCAGATCAAGAAACACTGTTCTTTGGAGAAAGTGAGGTTTGAGTAGTGTTCCCCATTGACTGAAATGCATCTTCTTAGATTAAAAATCAGTTTTGTAAACCAAAACCATAAACCAAAAATACCCTTTTTTTTAAAGACAATCCTTCAACAAAATAAATAAAAATTTAGATGATGAGCAGGAGTTATAAACAGTCTACAGCTGCAAGCACTGATCTTAATCCAAGTACATCATTCCTCAAGAATCTGCCCCACTGCCAATATCCTTCCAGTATCTTTTGGTGCATCTCTTAGTGCTCTCTCTTGTTTCTCCAGTATGAGTAAAGAGGCAGTTTATGTGTCATAATTTTTTTTCTTTTCTTCCTTTCTTTTGTTTAGGGCAAACATTAATTAGACAAATGCATGTAATACACAGCCAAAAAGCAGTTCAATGTGCAACAGTTAAAAATTATGACAATATATCCTTCAGTTATATTTAACAACAGACTTCATTTTCACTTCTACCACTTTTATTCTGTCATATTTGAAGATTTCAGTTTGCTGATTTGTTTATATGTTTGAAAGAATTATGAAAAGAATATATGTTGAAAAGAATAATAAAAAATATTTAAAATATTATCAATTGTAATTTAAACATAACTTTATGGTGAGAAGATGCCTTTGGCTGCACAATTACTTAATATCCTCAGTGTTAAGTCTTTTATCAGTGTTAAGTCTTTTATTTTCACTGGTTGTGCATACAAATCACAATGCTACCATTTCCATTCACCCCTAGAAATGTTCAATGGCCAGGTTGAATGTGTCTCTGAGGAACCCAGAAGGTGGAAAGTGCTCCTGCTTATGGCAGGGGGGTTGGAACTAAAGGATCTTAAAGGTCCCTTCCGTCCCAAACCATTCCACAATTCTATGATCCCATGATCCTATAGATTCAGGTTCTCCCTGTGTTTAAAACAACCTTTAACAGATCAGTTGTAGAAGAAACAAGAATGCCTAAATGTGTCTACACATCAGCATTCATAGCTGTATCCTAAGAAAATCCTCTGATATGAAAAGAGCAATCTATCAGATTTCTTCTAATTCTTTAACAACTATCCTTTTACAGTAATCTTTTTTGCCTCTCTTTTTTTTTAAGTTATCAGGCAGCTTAGCAAAACATAAAGAGTTTACAATGTTGTAGAATTATATCTTTTGCAACATTTGGCAAAAAAACTCCTATTTTCATGGAGCTTAATATCACATGTTATTAGAATAATACTACACTTCAAGCCTAATAAAAAGAAAAATGAGTATATCTTTATATTATATCTTTATATCTCATTATACCTTTATATCATATATTGTATATATCATATCTTTATATACTATCTTTTATATAATTTTATATATATATATATATATATATATATCTTTATATCATATCTTCATGTGGAAGCTTTGAGATTAAGTGACTTGTCCACAAAATTACATAGAAGGCTTGAAGTAAAGCCTAAACCTAAACTTAAATCTCCTGTACATTAATACAATGTTTCAACAACAGAACTATCCTTTCTTTTCATTTAAATCTTGTATTTCACTAAGTTAATGACAACCAAGTAAGAGCAAAAAAGCCTAGCTAAATATTTTTCTAGAATCACTGAAGTAAAACTCTTTACAGTGGCTTCACACACATGCTTTTCATTAGAAAAATGGTCTCTTGGTTAGGGTGTAATGAGAATCAGAGATAAGTATAAATTGTACTCTATTTTTTCTTCTGTCCCTTTCCACATTCCATTGTTTCTCTGGAGACAAAGTAGAACTGGATTATATTAATAAACCTCAGAGCTCATACTTCTACCAGTCAGTGTAATTATGTTATTTAAGGGATTCTACATAAGAAATTCCTGGTTTCATCTAAAAAAGACCATAGCTCAACAGTGACAGGGCAAATACAAGGCAGGGGGAGTTGGAGGGGGGAAAAAAGAAGCAGGTGCTCTTTTCACACTTAATAAATTTTATTAGATTAGAGATACTATTTCCTTTCAATATACATGGAATTTGTTGACATTAGAAACACAAATCCAAAACAACTGAATTGTTGCCACAATATTCAAAGAAAAGAATAAATGGAAAAAATACTATTATCTCAAAATATCTATTAATCCACAGCTTCTTTATTTATTGTGCACATTTTTCAGGGGCTTCCAAGATGATTCAGACCAGCCTCCATGATTATGTCTCCTTGAATGTTTTCTAGAGTCCAAACTGTTACTAATATCCCTGCAAGAAACCTTTTACTAAGTCAGAGGTACAGTAAACTGTCATTAAATGCATATTTACCAACATACCTGAGAGCAACAGACAGCAAGAGCCCCAGCATACATGAAGATGAATGCAGCCATACACATGCAACATGATGCAGAAAGGAATGGTGCTTAGTACTGAATTCCCCACAGCTGTCTAGAAAAACACACGAGAACTCAATTGAGTTCGCTAGAAATACACACATGGATCAAGTGAGTAATAGTCCTACTTATTTTGCTTGCTCAGAAAGGATTCAGGATTTACAAGACAACTCAAATACCAGTTCTGAAATCCAGAAAGTCAGAAATGACATGGCAATGCTTTTGCTTTACGAAGACTAGGGTACACAAGAAATGCTTTCCTGTGTACAAATACTTGTCATGATGAAATTCTTTGTAAATCCTGTCTTTCAGTCAAGAAAATATTACCCTGCTTATTAATTTTCTCTAATGCATAATTATCAGATCATTCTTCCTTTTTTGTCTAAAGTTTTTACTTTGTTTTGTTTGGTTTTTGGACCCATGCTCTCCTCAAAACGCATACCATCATAGCATGTGTAGCTCTTGTGATGCCATTATCGTTGCCATAAATTGTCTTAATCTCTTCTTATTTGTGCATTCAAACTTTGTTGATCCTCGCTTTACATTATTTTTATCATCCTTCATGCTATTTCCTATCATAGAAATATTCATATTCCTAGTAGATATACATCGGTACCTTGAAATAGCTTGTATTCAAAAGATTCTCCTTGCATTATTCCATTACTAGCATGGATGCTGACCACACTATTTAGTAATTATTATGTAAGATTCTATAATTTCAGAATCATCTGCAGATTTCATCAATAAATTTATATATTATCTTTAAAATAATTATATATTTATGCATGTTGACAGCATAAAGTCTAGAGCAGAGAAAATTAATGAACTCATTGCAAGTCACACCTCATTTATCTGGTAAAAAAACTCCCATACCCAACTATTTTCTTTTAAATTAGAATCTTATGAAAGACTAACATCAAACCTTACAAGTGTCAAAATGTATTATTAGTGTGTTACAAAACTGTATCCATTTCTTCTTTTGAAGAAAGATAATTAATTGAGTTGGTAAAACTTATCTTTCATGAAGCTCTTTTGTTTTGAACTACTTAATTCATAGTGCATACAATATCAACGTCTCTAATATTTTCTGAGGATTAAAATGGGACTAGTTTGTCTGTAACATGAAGCTGCCCTTTTGAATTCCTAGAAGAAACAAACGTTTCCTTAGACATTGACATATGATCCAACATTCTGTTTGGTTTTTTTAACAAACATTAATTCAAGGATTTGATCAAGAATTTCACTTTTCATAAACATATTGTTACTATGTCTGCTATCAGTTATATACTCTTAATAGTTCAATATTAACATCTCACAAATTAAAACCAGATCATATAGCATTTCAATGAAAGAAATCTTACAAATGCACCATATCAGGCATATGATTGCTGTATTTTCAGTATGCCCTGCCTACCAGGTTTTGATGTAAGCAAAGTACATTTCTTCCTAATATTTAAAATATTGTTTTGTTTGTTTCTTAGTCTTGCTCAGAATTTTTCATGGATATATTTAACCTCCTTTATACGCCTGTAATCTTGACTGCATATTTCTAAGGTCTCAAACTAGATCTAAATTGAAGGACCCACAAGCACCTTAAGAGTGTTTCCATGGGGAAATAAAAACTGGAAGGCAGCACTCTTCCTTCTAATGTCTACAGAGACTGGTGGTCATAGAGGCTTGATTCAAGTTTTCTGAGTTATTGCTGTTTTTGTAGGCATGCAGGAATATAGTTCATATTTAAAATAATGAAAGAGAAAATAGAGTAATTTTAAAAGTAAAACTCTACTGCTGTCTACACTGTAGCTTTGTCTCCAGGTCTTTCTCTGGCCTTGTCTTCTTATAGTTTGATCCCTCTGAAGCACCATGGCTGTGATTCCTTGTTTACTGTGCTGGGGTTAGCAACAGACCCAGTGACAAGCCCTGGCCTCTGTCTGTTGTGTTCAGATGCCTTGGAGCTGTACCCCATCAGCATCCATGTAGTGATCACCCTCTGCTCACTGCTCCCCTTCCCCACGCATCAGTCCCTGATCTCCCTTCTCCCTAAAAAATGAGCTACACTTTTGTAGCAAAACCATTTGTGAAGACCCAGTCTTGAAGTTAAGGAAGGTGAAAATTTTAAGGCAACCTATTGATTTTCTGTTTGAATTAAAAGGAAGTTCTACAAAAATATTCTGTAAAGTTTTTCCTTCCCATTCTACTCCCCCCTGCTTTTTCACAGGGAACTCCATGCACTTAAATTATGCTCTGACCATGAGAAATGACTACTTTTAATAGAATGGCAACTGAAAGCTGGAGATTGTTTTCCAGAGCTTGTTTACTTCATGTCCTGTAAGCTTGTTCTCATTACTTTTCTATATGAAAATTTCAGTTGTGGGGGTTGGAAAGGGAAGAGATATGAAGATGGCCTTTTGGGAGAATTTTTCGTATTTCTGATTAGGGAGAGGGATGAAAGACTCTGCAGTAATGAGTTTGATGAGGACAAGCAGTAACATAAATTACTTATTACTATCTACATTTGTTAATATGAGCTAGCTATAAAATTATCATCTCTTTTAAAACAAAACTGCATTTATGTTACATGAAACAGTTCCTGGTTAGCATGTGCATTCTTAACTTGTGGCAATCTTTCAGCATAGATGTAACAACAGCAACAGCAAAAATACAGGATTGCTTAGCTGCAATTGATTTTTTGCAGAAAAAAAACAAAGCTTTAAACTTCTGTGAAATTCATTGCTGACTACATAAAACTATATGGACTGTCATTTCCTTCTGATAGATTTGGCCACAGTTAAGCATTAGCTGCAATAGCCTACTTACCAGTGGCCAAAATAACAACAAATAGAAGGGCTTTGAAGTAGTGGTTCATCAAGTACTGTTATGGCAGGAATCATGCTGATTCCTGGAAAAATATGCTGAACTGAGAAAACAGATGATCCGCAGATTGATTGTTTACTTTGCTATCTAGCTGTATCTTAAAAAGTAGAAACCTATACGCTCATTAAAGGATTGCTTATTGCAAAGATTTCAGAAATCTGCATAAAAAAAAAACCAACACAAGTAAGAACACTCTAATAAAGCTGAAAAATAAAAATAAATAAGAAAAGGTAACTACAAAAACTGTTTACTCTTGAAAAATAAGTCCTATCATCACTGTCTGTATAGAATGAGAGCAGACGAGCAGAGGAATTTATTTACTGTCACAATTGCAGCAGAAGTTTTTCACTGTGTGGTAAATAGCTTTGTCAGAGTGCTCTGAACTCCTAAAGAAAAAAACCAAACACATCTAATTCCAGGTTTCCTTTTTCCTTCTTTATAAAAAATTCATAACAGTGCAGACCTCATCCAGATGTAGACAGCAACTTTTGCCAAGATGGTCTGCACTGCAGTTGCATTGCACAAATGTCCCTTGCATGTACATATACACACATGCATATGTGCAAAACCACACCCTGAATTGGAAGAGAGGATAGTCTTACAACTGCACAAGTTCTGAGAGAGAATTAATTTTTTTTTTTCTTGAGCTTCAGTGTGGAAGTATCTTAGCTTGACAATAACAATACCACATATTTTTCTACCGCTTCCTTCCTTTCCAGCTGAAACTTTCCTGCTCAGTAAGGTGAGCTATTGCTTCTTTTCCTGCAGTTAATGGCAAGTGCAAGTAGAAACCTAGAGTTACTGAAGAAGACAACAGAGTGGCTACTTGCAATCCTTAGAAGCAGACAGTCAGGCAGAAAGTTGAGTCTGCAGGACAGATGCTGACTTACCAGAAGGGACAATGGTTCATAAAAATTATGACAGCTGTGAGTTTGACACCTATGGAGAAGCTCTTGTGAAATGTTCACAGCACCAAATTACTGAACTAGCATGTTGTGTGACTTGGGATATAGAGATGAGAAAAGAAACACACCAGAGGGAGACTGCTATCGTGGTCTCAAAAGAAGCCACAGTAAGATACTAATTTGTTTTGCCAATCTTGTTTCCTTATTTTCTCACTGCTGCAATGCATTTCTTTGTACAATGATACTGTCAGCAAGCAGAACAATTCTAAATTGACCTGAGATTACTCAGGAGATGCACATGCACATTATTTGTGCACCAGGAGGTGCCACTTCAGAGGTACACCACTCACAGTGTCCTTGGACAGCAGGTCATCAAGGCTAATGGGAGGCACAGGAAGAGTAAACAAGTCATAGCAGGTTGCTTAGGAGACCTGGCATCAGCTTGCTGGGGAAGGCTGAGGACTTTGTGTCTCTCAGATAGCACTGGTATCCAGACAGTATTTGTGCACACATGTCACTTAGGAACACAAGGCAGATTAGTTCAACTGCACAGTAAACAGCCCGATAAGTTCAGAACATGGGTGGCAGAGGTGACACTCTTGTTCCTGGTCTTTCTGGTGCACTCTGTAAATTATATGAGAGTGCACTCCTCAGGGTGAGTCAGAGGGGTTCTGCTGAACAGTACAAGTGCTCATCATTTGGCCAAGCAAGAGACACGAGAAATGCTCATTATATAAACTGTACTGGGAAGATATGATTCTGAGATAGTGGACAATGATTCTGATATAGTGGACAAAAAGCTAAAATAAAAGTGATTTAAATGTTAAAATGAAAAATTAAAAAAATTATCTGCATAGTACTAATTATGCAAACCTTGAAAATTGCTAAAAGATATCTGTGCAATTCTCAAAACTGCTTAGTGAATGAGATTTAGAGATGTCTTTAGTAATTGTTTTCAGTGTTTATATCTCAGGCCAAACATGTTACCAAAAGACAGTACATATCAGCTGACCAAAATTTCAACTCTTAGCCACAGACACTGGAAACGTGGAATAGCTTATCACTGTTGCAAGAGAAATATATTAATACAAATTGCCTTGCATTTGTTGTGGGATGTACACATCTGTGATTAGTAAAACAGTACCCATGGGTAATTTGCTTGTGTGTGTGAGACTTGTGTTTCAAAATCTAGATTTCTCCTTTTTTTTTCCTTTTCCTTCCAAATGGTTTAAAATCAATGGGAGATCAGACTTTTATATTTGAAATATTTTTTAATCTCTTTTGTCTTTCACCTCCAGATTGTATTAATTTTTATTTTATTATTCAAGCTATTAGAATAATGGATGAAACTAGATTCCGAACATAAATGTAATAAATGTCCTTTTACATAACAAGAAGTCTTTAATAACTATCCTGTGATTGATTTTTAAGCAGCTGAACACTTACCAGAGGCAGATTACACCTACATCATATATCAATAGTTCATTTATCAGTTAGCTTAAGTGCCAAAATCTTTCCTGGGTTTTAATTAATTGAGAAAGTCAATCTAACAAAGAGATTGGTTAGACATGATTTACTCAAATACCGGTGATAGGAGGATAGGTTTTATCTCTTGATCACAATCTTATAAGATCAGTATTTATTTATTGAGAATAAAGGTACCTCAGTGAAATTCTGTGTATGTGCTCCACCTGTCTTAAGCCTATGCAATGAACCCTTCTTGATTTGTTACAAATCCATCACTTTTTTTGCTGCTTCCAAACTCCTGAAGTAAGAGATAGTATTTCTTTCAAGCAACATAGTCAATGATTATATCATTAAATAAATCTTTGTAGTAGAGTGCTTCTTGAAAGTGAAATAATCTACAAAAATTATTCCCTAGATTTGAAATTTCAAGGTATCTGAAGTGAATATATAGCATGAATAACTTCAGGATGGAGGGACCAATTTAAGTGAAGAACTTATAACATGTAAAGAAACACAGTATATATAAATATATAATGTGTCTGCTCTCTATTTTAGAATATAGGTGAGAAAAAAATAAATGGAAACAAATGTGCTATATGAATCTTAAATATTTTCAGGAAGTTTTTTTTTTTTTTTTTCATGATCACAATTGACAACTTTTATTCCTCTATCAGAACATTCATTTTTCAATACTATAGTTCAGCTATGCCATCATAAAGCACAATATAATATGGCTCATACTGTGGGGATTTTTTTCCAGAAAAGAAATTACAATAGTCAAAACCAAATTACAGTACAGTCTATTTCCTCTTTGATATGTTGGGGGTCTTTTGTTTGTTTTTTTTTAATATTAGAAACAAAGGCTGCTGTATGTGTATATTAAGTAAGAAATGAGTATTTTGTATCATATTAATTATCAGCCTGTTATGCTGTTTTAAAGTGGAGAAATTAGTAAAAATGTATAATGTTACATGTGGAATTATGAAACTATCTTTCCTGCAGTACATTTGTTCACCAAGTAAACACAAGATAAATCTGCATATTTAAAATTATTATTTGTTACTGAAAAAAGTCTTTATGCCTTGAACATAGAGGTGTCACTGTGGCACTCTTTATGCTACATCAGTACAGCTGCCCACATTCCAGCATCTTGAAGTAATCTAAGATGCTCTCACATGTCTTGTCTGGGCTTCAGATGGCATCACATAAAGAATGGTCTCCTCTAGATCCAGTGTAGTACCTGTCAAGCCTGTGGAACATATCTTAGATATCTCAAGGCATGTAAATGGCACTAGATATCTGCACAGGGGAAACTGAACTTCGCTGTTAGTGGAGCTTAGAGCAGTGTTCATCTAGACACTTACTGACATTTCCTTCAGCAAGGATATTATGAGGTCTCTGAATGCATTATTTGGCTTTTCTTTTAACAATGTGTGCTTAATTGCTCGACCACATTCAAATGTCTGCATCACAGCAACTAAGTAAAGTAAAATGACTGGCTTTTCCAATTCTATGTGGTTCAGTGGTCAGAAGTTGCAAGTAAAATTTTACTGTTCCTGAAAAGACAGTAAAAAGATTTAAATTTGCATAAAGAAGGAACTGGAGCAGGCATTGTTCTGACCATTAAATGCAAACCAAAACTTTTTTTTTTAATATTTCTTGAGTATAATAGTTACATTGCTACTGCTCAGTCGTAGTGATAGATTTAGTAAAATTAGAAAAATCCAGCAGCATTTCTGTGGATAAGTACCTGCATCCAGCTATGCAACAAGAATTATAAATAATGAAATATAACCTCTGAGCTTTGGATTTGTGTAAAGCCTGCAGAAAGGAATTCCTGATTTTATTAAGCACAGACACTGCTTAGGGCTCAAAAAGCCAGACAGGGTAGCCAAAGGACAAATATTCTCCTAACTGCTCACATGTCATGAATGTTCTTTAAGACATTCTGTTGAAGCTGAGAGGGTCCCACCAAAGCTGCTAAGTGGGAGTACCACAACTGTCATCCTCAGCAGTTATTTGTATATAGCTGGTAGACGGTGGCACACAAACCATCAGCTGTCTCGTATAACAAGCACATGACAATATTATGATTTCCCATGCATAACTTTGTGGGAATGACAAACAAATGAGTATTTCTAAAGTATATTTTCTGTATCAGAATAGCAAAGTACACTCTCTTGCTCTAAAAAACCCACATGAAATAAAAGAATAATGATAAAAATTCAAGTGTTTTATTCTCTTCAATGAAATCTTAGCAATGCTATTTCAGAAGTGTCTTAGTAGAGATGTTTGAAGAGACTTAGACGGATCAATGTCTGACTGACATGTTGACATTTAGCTGCCGGAGTACAACTGTGTGCAATTCTAGCTTAATGCTTAAGGATAACAAGCGTAGCTACAAATTTTATTCTGAGGGGGTATCTGCAGTACTCGTTGATTGATAGATTGATCAACAATCCTTAAGGCAAACAAAACAGTAAAAGGGAAGGGAGAGTTCATTCACTTCAATCTATGCATAGAAAATTTTACAACATTAATGGACAGCCCTAATTCAAGGATTTCCAATATATGGCAGTTTAGATTTACTTTAGATTTATTAACTCGGTAACATTTAAGTGTTTGTAAGCCTGCTGTTCAGTTTAGAAATATTTTCTTTTGCCAGTCCATTATTAAACAAGAAATAACCATTGCAACATTTCAGTACATCTCCAAAGAGTGCCGTTTTAGAGTGTTGTTCCTTGGAATGCTTTACTTATGCTCGTGCATGAGGACATCAATTTGCTTTTATATTTATATTCCTGTTTCTGTTAGGCACACTGACTCAGTTTATCCTGCTAAGAAAAAGCATCTTAATGGATGACAGCTTTGCAGTATTGAATCCATACGCATGCAGAACACTCTCAATTAAATGTGGCTGACACACCAAATTTGTTCAGTTTAATTAGTAGAAAAATACATGATTGTTTCTGAGTTTCTAAAAACATTTTTCAAAATGGTATTTGAAATTGCAACAATCAGTGACAGTAACAGTCTCATTAAAGGGCAGGAGATTTACAGTCCTAAATTAGAATGTAAAAATCTATACCTATTTGGCTTTTTTTGTCTGTAATAAATACAAAGCTGTTTCTAAATGTCACTTCATCAGCCTGATATTGAATTCTACTTGCATCTTCCTTTAATGTTCATGTCATAGGCTCATGTAAAGGTAGAACATAGGAAAGATGGCAAGACAAGAAAACAACAAATTTAATACCACAGCAAATCTAATTTTCTGGAATAATACTGGACTCAACGGAAGTATGCAACTATGTTTCCTTCAAGCAGGATACCACATTTCATGGCCTAATACTGACCTGAGAGCAATTACTTAGAGTGGATAGACTAGGAAGTGTCCGCTAGGAGCACCTTCTCAGTCTCCCCTGACCTCCACAGAGACAGATTGCATACCTTTTACAGCACTACCATATGTTCCCTTATTTTCCTCTTGCCTCCCTTTGTAGGAGTCACAAAGCTGAAGGTGAAAATGAGGAGAGGCTCCACTTATGACACTGAGTTAGCTGCTGTAATGGACCTAAAATGTACTAGATTACCTGGAAATACTTCTCTTTTTTCTACTCCCATTATGGCAAGTTCTTGTATTCCTCACTTTTACTCCTCAACTAGATGCCTAAAGCCAGGCTTAGGCAAGGCTAAGGGACATTATGTGCTCTTTTGTGAATTTAGTGGGGAGATACATAGGAGGGAAACACCTTTTGCTCTCACTTCCCTATTTAGCAGTATAAAGAAAATCGACAATGCTTTTGGTCCTTGAACACACACACATTTTACCTTACTTATTGACAATACTGATAACTTTAAACAGCTGTACCTACTTCATAGAATAAGGACTCCAACTTGTATTTTTATTAGACCTTTCTGGTGACTCTTTATTCCACTTCTGTTTACACAGCATTCTGAACATTAGTAGCTATTTAAAAAGTTAAACTCTTAATTATTTGTTCCCTTTTTTAACTCTACTGTCGTGTAAAGCTTCTATGAAGGAAGAAGACTGGCTTTTTCAATTCTGTTTGGTTCAGTAGTCAAAAGTTGAAAAAAAAAATTTTCGAGAATGAAAACACTATCTCTGTTTTGTAAGAATCTTACTTAGAAGGTATCATAGATTCTTCAGTGTTAGTTTTTTCCTATGTATGGAAGAGCAAGTGTAATGAAGATACTGTTCATGAAAGATCTTATTAAGTAAAGAAAATACATTCTTATTGAAATTTCTCCAGTTAATACAGAATCAATAATATAATTAAGAAAAATTTTAAATCTTACACTATCATAGAGGTAACATAATGTTTCTTAGATTGAAGTCAAGATGGTACTTTCAATAGCATTGCAGGACTGGCATAAATTAATAAAATAGTATCTTTCTGGGAGTCTAAACAATTGGCATTGTTATTCCCAAATATTTTGATTTATTATTTAAATTAAATCACAATTATTAAAAAGGTCATAATGATATAAATATTTTAAAGGATTTTAATATATTCAGTAAAACATATTGATATCAAGTACTGCATAACAACAAATAACCCTATATTTTCTAATATTTTATATATATATTTCTTATTCTTAAAATAAAATTTTAATACATTGAGTTTATTTTTAAATAAAAACACATGCTTTACTTTGAAGTAAGTAATGCTTTCTAGAGATGAGTTCTTCATTCAAAACTCTATGAGGCTTATGGGAATTTTTTGCATTGAATGTCATAGGCTTTTTATCAATTATAGAAATAATTTACAGAACTATTGTACTCATAGTACAATAGTACTGTAAATTATTAGAAAATATTTTTTTTACCAAAACTGATTCATTTTCTTCTGGTAATGTATCATGGGATATGATGGAACTTTCTGGTATTCTCTACAGGGCAGGATGGGGTTATTGAACCTCCTCCAGTCTTTCAGCCCTCTGTGGTGGGGGAGGAATGATCATTAGTGTGCAGAAGTGAATGGTTACTGTAACAACATCCAAGCCTATTTCCCATACAGAGTTGCCACTAAACAAAAAGGTATATTTTGATCATATAGACACATATGTATGTGTGTATATATATGTACACATATCAGTATATAACTAACCCAAAATAATATTTTGCCTGTGCTTCCTGTTAGCAGTCTGCTGTAACTTTGAATTTTTTTAGTAGGTGCATTTAAAAGTGAGCAGGAAGTGAAGTGTGATTACATAATTCCCTAATTATGCTTTTAATCTAGCCTACTAAGTTTATGAAGACCTTCATAATCCTCTAGTCAGCAAAAATAATTTTTTAAAAACCCTTTAAAGAACAAAGACAATCTTTCACAAATGATTCAGAGATATGCTCAAACTTTCCTTAAAAAGGAAATAAAATTACAATGTAGGTGACTGTATTTTATTGAAGAATTATTTTTGACTTCTATTTGCCTAAAATTTTCACAGGAAAATTTTGGGCACAGAATTCAGTAGCAGCATAATTCACCATCATATTTCAAGTTCTTGTATTCTGCCATTTTATTTATCAGTTACAGCACTGTACAAACATAAACATGGAAACTTTAATAATCAAACTACTTGAACTGATTTCTTCAAAATGGAGAAAGTCTTTCTCATACTATTTTTCTGTATTATCAGAAGCTTCCAGAATACTCAAGAGGTAATATAGTCGTACAGTAGTATTTATCAGAATTCCACCATTAAAGCAGATTAATTTATGCTGAGTAACTAGAAGTTAAATAAATAAAAAATAACCAACCAAAAGTCCCAGAATCCAGAGAGTTTAGACATCCAACATAGTCAGGAAGAGGCATGCTGATGTTCTGATGTATGTCCTGGGCTTAGACTGTCTCCTGAACTTTGACCTTTGTCTTAAGCAATAGTATACTTCAGTAGACCTTTCATGCGGAGAGTAACCAAATGCTAAGGACATTTAAAAAGCATTTAAATGACTCCTGTGTTTCTTCCTTCTGCTCTTCCTTCCCAAAGATGCTTTGTTATATATCTCATATATAATGAGATAATATATAATGTAATGAGGAAGCTAATCCTTTTCCCAAATAAATGGTGAAACTTAAGTAGCTCAAATGAGCTTCACTGAGCATCAAATGATCTATGTCTGAGATGTCACATTATCTCCTTATACTAACAAAGCCAGAAGGCTCTTTGCTGAGTTTTAAACAGTTATTACTAAACATCTGATAACATAAATTAAATATAATTAATTTCATAATAATGCATTTCTACAAAAATTAATCTTTGGATAAACTATTACTAAAAATTAAGTCTTTATCATATGTCTAACTTTGCCTTGTATATTGAAAAATGATAGAAAATGATAGAAAAAAAAGAGGAAATAAATTATTCCATCCCATTCTATTTTTCTGTTATAATGAACTCATATTTTTGATGCATTTTTCAAAAAGCTTGACAGAATGACAGCTCTAAAATCGAACCATCTTTTAGTTTCATATTCTTAAATGCCTGTTGCTTTTTTTTTGTTGTTTTTGAGACTCCCTTGAAATGAAGATGATAGTTCTAGCAAAGAAGAAGAAATGGATAGCAGAAATATTGCAGTATCACACAATGGAAGAATGAGTCATACCTGCAAGGAAGCCACATAAAAATATGCAATTTTCAAGGTTTTAAAAATATGAAAAGCCCTATGCTTCATTCAGTTTTGTTTTGGTTTTTACATGTATCTTTTCTAATCTTCTATTTACAATAGAGTTCAGTCACAGAGGGACACATGTAGGTTCTCTGACCAGATGTCTTCTTTTTACTGGAAAAAAATTTGACAAGCAGTCCCAAAAAGAAACTGCTAAATAAAAGGATTTTTGAAATAGAAATTAATAAATTGTGTGTATAATTCGCTATTTATCCACAAATTTTCTGTGAAATGCACAGCAATCTGATGTGGTTTAAGCCATTTCTTAAACCATCTTTGGTATCAGAATAATGGGCAGAACCTATTAGTGTGACATCAACTGTAAGAAAACATCTAGTCATTGTCTTAGCTCTATTACAAAGAAATTAGTATAAAAATAAAATAAGAATCATGATTCATATGCACATGAATACCTAAGTTACAGTTTCAAACTGGGTTACAAGGAAGAAACCCTGAGCTTACAAGTTTTAGCATGTAAAAGGATCAGCAATTCTATGAATATGATATGAACAACATATTCTTTTTTTTCAACAAAAATTTGGTTAGGTCCTCCCCTCAGCACCTTTGAAAGAACCTATCCTGTTTTAAAGGAAGAAGAAGAACTTTAATGAATTAATTATCAGCTAAAAGATTGGCATTGAGAAGAATTTAAATGAAGAGTAATTTTTTATACTGAAGAGATGTCCACAGAAATATCCCTGAACAATCTGTGTGCTGAGTTTGTTGTTAATTATTTACCCAGGAAAAATGAGGATACCAAATATTTTATTTAAATTATGAAAGATAATCACATCTAACCTGATCTTATGGCAGAAGAAAGATCTCATGCTTCTAAATGACTGAGCAATACATTTGAACAACAACAAAAGTAGACTAAATTCAGGGTTGATAACTGCAGAATCAAGGAGACTGGGGAACAATCACCACATATCGGAAACAAGAGGTCTAAATTGGCTAAAAAATGGCTATTACCACTTCGACAATAACTCTGGATTCATTGTCGATAATTTTATTTTCTTAATAAATATAGAATACCATTTGATCCTCTTTCCTTATGTTAATATATGCTTATCAGCCACTTAATAAGTCAGATGTTGGAATCTTTGATCTGGCAGTGAGTTTTTGTCTTTAACTTCTCAAAAAGGTAATATGACAGTAATTTAATTTTAATCCTCTTTTAGCATTCTCATAATAAAGACCATTCTTTTCTTAATACTTTAAAATACAGGCACAGTTTCATTTTGAGAGATTTTCACTATCTTTATTCTGTGGGAATGGAAAATTCTTCTATTTGTCTATGTGTCTATATGTAATCTAGAATGCATAATGTACCACCACAGTCATATTATTTAAAAGAAATATTTCTTATAACCACGACTTGAATCAGATACCAGACGTTTAAGATGATAGGGCACAGGCACCTTGGTCAGCACCTTATACTTGTGAGTTATTGGTAATGTCTCTAAAGTCCACACTTTCCAGACATAAAATGAAGGGTCAATTTTATATAATTTTATTGAACCAAACCTTCTCAAAGTCCCCATGGAAATTTGCATACAATGAAGTTAGAAACAAAACCTGATAAACGAAAAACTAATACACAGAAGCTGCACAAAGTTCCACAAATCTGGGAAACTTTTGCCTCCACAGAAAATGCACAGTAGAGACTTTATGAATACTCTTGAAGAAGAAGACAATTCATTGTTGTCTGATTTACTTCTGGTTAAAAATTGGTAGGTTAGTTCCCGCAGAGGCTATACTCCAATTCCTCAGTACAGCACAGTACATACTGCAGCCATTACATGGACTTAATAGGAAAGACTGACTTGAGTCATTTGTCATGACCAGCAATTTTATTATGTTTGCAGTTTACAAAGTAGTATTTTCACAGGGCTATGACAGCAATACAGCTCAATGCTGAGGAATGAGAAGAAAAAACAAGAGAAAAAAGGGTGAGAGAAAAGAGGAAGAAAACATAATTTGAGAAGCTGTTTCCTTTATTCTGAATAAAACTCTCCTTCACATTAATGCTTGTCACAACTTGTATAGTCAGTGATAAGGTGACCTATATTTGACAGTGCTGTAAACTACAGAGCAACCGGGGCATGGAAAGGAAGCAAAGAAATGACAGCTCAAAACAAAATGTCCCTCATTTCAGTCCTTGAAGCTATTTCTGAGTTGAAGATAGGAAACACAAAAACATTGGATACCCATCAATCATATTAGTTAGCCAATAATTTATTAATATAGTGCCACCACATATAGCTTTAAGCAACCTACTTGTGGCTGAAAGAACTTGGCATAAATGGACTACCCCATCCAGCTGTGATCAAATACTCTTGATCTCAGGCATGATTTTTTAGGTGGACTTCCTTCAATTCTGTTGTTGTCATTCATTACTTCTGTTTCTAATTTTAGAGGAACCAATGAAGCCCAGCAAAATGATATAGTCAGTCAGAAGTGAAAATTCAAATGTTACTATCTAACTCCCACAATAAAATGGGGGTCGCAGA
This sequence comes from Passer domesticus, assembly GCF_036417665.1. Taxonomy (NCBI): domain Eukaryota; kingdom Metazoa; phylum Chordata; class Aves; order Passeriformes; family Passeridae; genus Passer; species Passer domesticus. The sequence goes on along the minus strand of NC_087475.1, from coordinate 53,064,769 downwards.
CATCAATCTGAAATACATGTGAATCATTTCCCCCGTATTTGTTTTCCTTTAATATACTTTCTGAAGGTTAAATCTTTTGCCAATGTTTATTTCAAAGTGCACTATTGCCTAAGTGATGATATTTTTAATTGACATCAGAAACAATCACATAAAAAACACAAAGACTTGCAAACATTTCATATGCTTCCCTGCTTGGTATGACTAAAGTAACCTTTTCCAAAGGTTATAACTAACCTTTTGGTGGAATTGTTTTCTCAAAAAAATGAAGGTTGACATTGATGCTAGTTCTTAAAACATGAAATGTTCACAATTACTTCAGTGCTTTTATCTTTGTGCTAAAGAACGCCTTTCAAAACATTCTTATTCAGCATCTTCTGCTAGCTATTAAAATTTTATATCAGAGTTAAAGTTTTATAAGGCTTAAGGTTATGAAATATTAAGACAAGAGTTGAGCTTGTGACAATTTCTATTTAAAAGACAGCAAAAGTATCTACCAGAAAGTAAAAAAATACAGATTTTATCGCATTGCTGCTTTATGGATATGCTTTTCTGATACTCCTTTGTCATGGGGTATTTATTTTTGGTCAATTCCTAAGAGAAAAAAAGAAAAAGGAAAATAATCATTGAGATCCAATAAAATGAAATTGTTAGAAACTTTCTTTCAAAACTTTCAATGAGTTTGTCTTGGCTAATCTCAAAATTTGATCAGGAACTACTAGTTACCAGACACCAAAAATATTTTAGCCAATGCCAGTAGCTCTGTCAATAGCTAAGAGGCTCAGTAAAGTTGAGCCTCAATCTGAATCAATTCTGCTTGAATTCAGAAATGTTCATCCAGTATCTCTCAACAGTATCTCTGTATGAAATTCTTATATGCAGCTCTTAAGCAAATGTGAAAATAATTCAAATAGATCCTTCAGCGGGTGGTTCAGTAATGTTAAAAATATGTGCCTTGGACAGAAATCAACACTTTCAATTCCAAAAGTAACTTAACTTCTGAAATGTTTATTTTGCATTTGTTTTTCTAATTTGCAAAATTTTCATTATAAAGTAGTTTATATAATTTTCTTTAGCAGCACTGTGCAATTTTTCTTTTGCATCTCTTTTAGAACCTTCTGAGTTACTAAGTTACTACTATTTGATCCTAATGTCTTCTTTTATAGAGTATTAGATGTAATTTGAAGTAATTCCATCTATATATGAAAGAGAGCAGCTAAAAATTATTCTTAATTTCTACCTTTAAACGAGTATTTATTCTCTTTTAATTCATTCTTTTTATCATTTTAGGTTAAGATGATCAGGCTTGGGCTGCCTTCCCAGAAATTTAAGCTCAATGCAATAGTAAAATTCAGATTCTGCCTTGCCCCAGTTTATACTTCATTATTCTATTCATGGACAATCTTTTTGGAAACTTAGAATAGGTAGTATAGAAATCTAAGCACTTTTAAGCAACAATCCAATCCATACTACTGTAGACATCTGATGTATGTCAGCAGAACCATGGCTTAAAGTATGTATTTTTTCTCCACTTACCATAGAACATAGACAGATACACCAAAATGTGTAATCTAAATATAAATAGCTAAAATGCATTGAAATGCTCTACCTCAACAATGATCTCACTCAAGAGCTGTGATCCTGCCTCCCTCTCATCACACAGAGGACTCATCACGTGCAGTATATGCACATCTTCTTTTTGAAAACAAGCTATATTCAAATACCAAGTACATTATATTGACTAGATGATTATGGAACTAGGTGTCTTTCTGTTAGATGAGTAAAATTAAATCGAAGAAACTAATGTATCACCTGAAAAACAAGGATGAAAGTGGTTTACCAAAGCTTACTGCCTGCAGTTTTAGCAAAGAGAATTCGGAAAAGTTGTTAAATTCTTTTTGATCTAGTAATCCAATACACAATAGTAATAGTAAGAAAAGTTATGGAAGTCAGAGGAGGTTTACTAAAAATCTAGTTCCTTTGGTTTGTGTGCCATTTGTCCTAAATTTTCTAATTATAAAACTTAAGTGATGTTGCTTTCATCTCAGAAATTAGTTTCTAATACAATGTGGAGACTTAAAATGAAATGCCATTTGAAAAGGTCACAAAGCAGGGACAATACATAGCATGTGACAAAAGGTTTAGCAGAAGAATAATACTACTTTTTTTTGCCCCTATTATGCTTTTACCAAATATATTATTTCCTATCTATAAAATCGCTATGGCTCATTTCCTTTTGACACTACATCTTACTGAGTAGCTATCAGCAGTAATGGAAAATCAGACTGAAATATTATGCTGAGAGTAAATTATAAACTTTAATATAAGACTAATTTAGCATATTAGACTATTTAGCATATTTTCTTCAAAAGGCATGGAATACTGTGAAGTTCATCCATCTAAAACTTATTACTGTTATTGAAATCTTTATCTATTCTCAATAATTTAGCAAGTCTACAAAAACATACGAGAGTCTAAAACCCAGAAGATTACTTAAGCCAGAGAACTGTTCACAGGGAAGAACTTATGTGCTCAGAAAAAGTATGCAATTTAAAACCATTCATGTGGTGCCAAAACTCCCAAAACTATGGTCTGTGATCTGAGAATAAATAATAAAATATATTTTCCTTCTTCTTCTATGAAATTTGAAATCATCTCTTGAACAATTTGATGAGATTTTGAGATAAATAATTTTCCATAATTCTAACAATGCAATCAGAACCTTGATGTTTTCATGAACCAGAATGCAAAAAATTACAGAATAAAACGTCCTCATCATCTCAATCAAATATGTAATTTGAATAATTTAGTACCAGTTCCTATTATACTCTATAGGCTTTTTAACTATCTAATTATGATCTGTGAAAAAACTTTTTTTTTTTTAATGAGACTTTTCATATGCTATACAGGAAGTTTCAGTAATTCTGAAAATCTTAATTATTAACTTTAATCAATAAATGGTAGCAGTGGAATACCTTCCCACTATTTTTTATAAAACAGTATTTTATGAAAAAAATATTTTCATAGAAAATTCATGTTAATCCCTGCTTTGTGTACAGAATAGAGGCATCAGATCTTTTCCGACTAACGCTTCAATTCACAGTGAATTAAATTAGAACAGAATGATCAAATTGTACACACAAGGATTATTTTTTCAAACTTTCAACACATTTTGGTTTCCATTAATTTTCAAACAAGCCTAAATAAATTTGCTACATGGACCAATTTAGTGTAATCATTTGCTATGTGGTATCATCAGACATTCTTATATGAATTAGCATGAAATAAAGGAAATCAGGGATTGGAAGACAAAGGTTATGGCAAAAATACACATAAACTTACAAGATTTTCTGAAATATCACACAGCAAAGACAAGGCATGTAACATATTTACATGAATAGTCATATATATAAACAATATCTGGTTTTGATAGATAATTAATCTTTAAATTACATCAGCTTTTTGATATCAGAATTTTGATAGTCTTAAAATTGTCTACTTTACATGACATAAAGTTTGTGTTTGGTGTATTTTTAGACATTTTTAGACAAAGCTCTGTTCCTGAAGAGAAAAAACTTTACAAAAGTGGAAAGAGAGTAATTACAACTGCTGCTTACTCTGATATGACACTAGATTTTGTTTTCTAACAGAAAGATTGCCTTTTATAGTAATGGTAAGGAATTTTAGATAAATAAAATTTCACCTGCACACTAAAGGGAATTGTGTTTTTCTGTGTTCCATCACACTCTCCTCCAATGCAGTGGGTTTTGTCTCAAAAGATAAAAAGCCAATATTACTATCTGCATATTCTCCAGGAAATGTCGGACTAAATAATGAAAAATACATATTAAAAAACCAATACAAATCAGTGAGGAAAGTGAGACCCATCTAATTGTTATTTCAATGTGCTCAAACATACAGTGAGAAAAGTTTTGTTACAGTGTTGTGGCCCTGACAGCAAAGTTTGCAACAGATAGGCAAAACATGACATTTGCAAAGTGACGCAGCAATATTTTCAGAAATTAGCATTTTTCTGGTTTGTCTTACTATATCTAGATATCAAATGTCTATATTTTGTATATCACAGAAGCATACAACTGTACATATGTTGAAATATGCAGACTCCTCACCATTTAACATAAATTACAAAAAAGACATTGACATTTTTCTGAGCAATTTAGGCCATAATCATACCTTCTTAAAAACTTTCAGCAGACAATGCATACACTAGAGAGAGAATTTATCATCTGCTTGTAGCAGAATGCACAAACCATCTGTTGGATTGGGTTGGTCTTGTTCAACTTCTGTTTTCATATGCTAACATAAAAAGTCAAACTAAGTAAAGATCCTGCAGTATATTGAGCTTTTCTTACAGTACAGTAATCATGGGTGGCTCTGTTTAGACTACACAAAAAGCCAAGACAGAAAAACAAGCCCCTGGAAAGAGATGTTATTTGAGTTCACCTTGCAAAATAACATATGCCTAGACACATCTCTGTTGTAAAAGAACACTTAGATTGCAGGGGGAAAAAAAGAAAAAAGGGTAGTTTCCAAATTGATTTTGAGATTAATTAATCTCACAACTATTTTAGGTTTTTGTATCTTTTTTTTTCACCAATCTTTTAAAAGTGTTTTTGCGTCATGCACAAAGGAATTGATTTCAACAGCAGACCAAAGATTTAAGAAACATCTGTATCATTTCTTAATCACCAAAAGTTGGAAAGAAACCTTACAATTAATTTCTCCATCTGAAGTAAGCCTCTTATATTAGAGTTCATAAGATAACTCACATTCCTTTCTTTCCTAATTACTCACTGCCTCTTTTTTGCTACATTTCCACTCACCACTATGAGGGAAATGGGACAGTTCAATCAGAAATCTCCTTGATTAGACAACCATGTTTCATTTTATGCATTACACTCTTAACAATGTGGACTCTTTTACTATGAGAGGATTAAGAGTCTTACACATAAAAAGATCTTATTTCGACTCAGTTTTAGTAATGTTTGATGCCAATCAAAGAGTGTCACCTGAAGAAAAATCAACCTTTCAACTTTCATGGTGGTGAGAGTGATAGCACTAGCCATTACTTAGGGAACCATACAAAATTGCTTTAAGTTTTTATTTTGTATCTAATTTACTGTCTGGAAGTAATAAACCTCATTAGATTTTCCACAATATTTTTAAGATAATGTAATAAGCAATATGACATAGAGTGGGATAATTAGGGGAATAACAACAAAGCTTGTGCACAAAAAGGAACACACTAAATTTCACATAATTAAAGAGTTACAGTTTGGTGAACTAAATACACAAGTTTTCATTATGCACTTAAGCTTCTTTTTTATGAGTACTATGGATAAATTTATTTTACTGTAACATTTACTTGATGGAGATTTAGGATATTGTCTTTAAGGTCTCAGACTCAAAAGGCTAGTTTCAGTTTATAAATTTGCCCATGCAATTAATTTATTTTTCAGTGTTCTTAAAAAGCAAACAAATCAAAAATCCCAGAAAACAAATAAACAAAATAAACACCCTACAAATAATAGCACTGGAATTCGCGTTCAGTAAGTGAAATTTCTTTAAACACTAAGCTTTTTAAGATGTTAGTCTGTGCATTATGTTAAATGGCTAAATGAGGGGGACTGATTTTGGTTATGTGTAGTCATGAGATTTGGCACCCCACAGTACTCCAGCAGAAGAGCAAATCAGATGATGTCATAAAACTTAAAGAGAGGATGTACTTAAATTCTAAAAGATACATTCAATGACTGTTGTAAAAAGTGAATGATAAAAAACTTTGAATCCTCATACAAAAGGTTAGATTTTTTTTTAAATCTGTGTTGGTATCTGCAGGCAACCTTTTCATAGAAAGATACTTACTGACAGTTTGTGAGAAATTATTGAATGTGCTTCTTTCTTCAAGGCAAAAAGATTGTCATGTCTAAATAAGTCATGATTGACAGAAGTTTGTCCAGTTTATTATAATCTTATAATCCAAGATATTAAGAGTACACACCATCAACAGTAAATCTGTTTGGTATTTAAAAAATACAGTAACATTTCTTTCCTGTGATAATCTTTTCTTGGTACAACATGTTTTCTAAAATGATAATAACTTTTTTTACCTGGAATTTCCTCAAACAGTCCATGCATTTCTTGACTGTTCTGGACAATACAGTAGAGCTGAGGCTCTACCCAAACAGATCAGAGAATAGAAATTCCTCTTTTCACAGGCTATGTGTCTGTTCATCTACGCTTATGATTAAATTTTAGCGGCAGTATGGAATACATCATTCATATTTTACTTGCTTTGTACTAAGTGCAACACTTCTGCAGAATGCTATTTAGACATTTGATCCTACTTCACATCACTGCTGATTATTGTTGTGACAGGATAGCAAGTTGCACTATTCCATATTCATTTTTCCAGAGGTCTTTAAGTTCTTTCAAGATTATTGCATGTATTTTAATTCTCTCCTATAACATATGGGTGAATAATTTAAGAATGTTTTCATTTTTATTTTTAAAAAGCATATGCTACTTCATTATTTCTAGTCCTTATTGACTAGAATGAAAATACTGGGTGCAAAAGAAACATCTGAATTCCTACAGATACAACTACTGTTCCTAATTTTGCATGTCAAGGCTTTCCTCTTCAATCCCTTTTATAGCAATTTCATAAATTCCATTTACATCTCCAATGAACAGTGTACAGAAGCATTCACTTTCATATAAATTTTTATCCTCTCAAAGACTATTACTTTTCAAACAAAAGTCATTAATCTTCAAAATTAAAATACCAAAGTCAAGATATGCAAAAACTTGACTCAGGAGGATTCATTATCATCAAATATGTTGGTGAAGGCATTGTTGATTAACAAACCATTATTAATTGAAGCTTATGCTATTAAAAAAAACCAACTTCTGAGATGTGACAGAATTTTGAAGTCCTTATGTTTATCAATAGAAGACTAAAAATAGTTTAAAAAACTGTTCCCACTAACTGAAAATATGGAGTTGTTTATTTTATATTGTTTACTTTCTCTCTTCCCTTCTTTCTCCTCTTTCCTTCCCTGTTTTGATGTCTCATTTGCTTTGGAGTTAGTCTTACTATTGCTACTTTGAAGGGGTATTTTTTGTTCTGTACTTCTGATAATTAATATAAGAAGTGGTTATCTTTGTGGATAAGTTAATAGGAAAAATTATGATGAAACAACTGACAGAAGAGAATTCAATAAATGAATAGACCCACCAGCCATTACACACAGAAGGTTTGCATTTAACATGATGATTAGCACTACAAAACTCTATAGCAGAAATAATTTTATAAATTTAATCTTTTGGACATTCATAAACTATTATCATTTGACTCCATGAATAAAAATATCGCAATGCATGTGGAAATTAGTAGTGGTTGGAGGTACACTAATATTACATATTCCAATTTATAAGCAGAGAAATAACAAGAAATATGCAAAAAACCCCAGTGAACCAGATTGGCCTGAAGGCTTGGACAGGCGATGCACCTGAGTTGTCTAGAACATGAAAAGAAGTTATATCTTTCATTAGAATTATCTGTAGGCAATCAGAAGTCCATCCAAGTACTAAAAGTTGAGTATCTGAAGTGCCATATATTCCTGCAAATACAGATGCAGTGGTTTTTATAATGTTTTCTCCATATTGCTGAAGGTAAAACAACTTCTACACTCTGAAAGAACCTATTCCCAGCTACAATATAAAATAATCTCAGAAACTATAGTTTCAAACAAAATCACACAGCACAACAGAATTTGGCATGAGGTATGCATCCTGTACTTTTTTCTCCTTACATAATTTAACACTATTTTTAAGTATGGATCACTTAAATCACTGAAGAATCTCTAGAAAGAATTAGGAGGCAAAATAGGATTCAGTCCTAGGACTATATTTGGCAAAGATGCTGCACATGATTATATCCATTCAGAGTCACGGATATTTTGTGATTTTTTATTTGATTTGGTTTTGTTTTCCTTCATGAGTTTTGTACAAAGCAAATCTACATAACAGCAAAAAGACACCGAAGTCAAAACAGTGTTGTTTTTTCCATATGGTAAGAGTGGGAGAAAGGATGAAAACAGATGACAGAAAAATACAAATGTTACAAAAGGTTGAATATTTTAATGTTGATGAAACATAGTCAAACAGAAAACTTGACTGATACATTTAAAAAAAGAACGAGCTGCAGATGATGTGTTCCATGAATTACATCCAGCTACTTATTAAAGAATAAGAAAATAATTGCCTTATTAAATTCATAAAGTCCATCCCATATGATAAGGATTGTTGGTTTCAATTCAAGAAATAATTTTTAAGTTTTGAACAAGACATTTAAATCTCTCAAATATATTTTGAGATAATGGCAAACACTAAAATATAAAACCTCTTATTTTTAATTTTACATAATATTACATGTTTTATTTCTAATGTTCCATTTTAATAGACTAAGCTGTAGTCCAAACTTTGGAATACACACCACATTGAACCTTAAGTCTTGAACCTTAAGTCTTGAACCATTGAGGTCTTAATTCTCTCCGTGTTTTTCTGTTGGCTAGTTTCTGAGAATTAAATAACCATCATTTATCTTCCACTTTATCTCATTAATTAAAGTCAATATTTTTCATGAGTCAAGTAGAACAGATGAAATTCCACACAAAGTATGAAAATGGAAAACAAGAGATAAGATGTGCCTAAATGAAGGAATGGATTCAGGACCCTAATTGGTAGAAAAGGTCTGTGTGACAGCCAAAATGTGGCAGGGAGATATGCAATAAAGGACTAAAGAGTGAAGAAATAGGAAATATGATTACAAATGTGGTTTGGAAAACCATGGCAATCACCTCTGATGCCTTGAATATATATCATTAGGACTACAGAACTCTAATACTGGACTAACTAACAGTAATCCTCAGCATAGCCCATACAAATATTCAAGACTTCAGTTGGAAATAGAAGATGTGGAAAGAACAATGCAACATAAACTTGAAGCATGTATTGAAACTTCCAGCTAGATTTTAACATGAATTTTGGAGAAACTTACTTTCTTTTATTTTGCAGAAAAATCTTTTCACTTAAAAGTCTATTTTTAAAGTGCAAATGATGACACTGTTTCAACCTGATGTAAGTAGCATATACAGTATATATACTGTATCTACTCTGTATACAGTTAAATAACTGTATGTACAGTATAATAACTGTATATACAGTATATACAGTATATACAATTTAGAGCAATATTTTCAAAAATTTATAAATAAAATATTTACATTACTAATGGAAAAAAATCTAAACCAAATTATAACTTTTACTTAAACTCTTACTAAAAAGTCATAATATTTTAGTATTTTCAATCTATGTTCATATTAAATTATTGGTAAGTTATGACTTTTTGAAATAGAAATCAGAAATTTTACATACTGATGAAATTAAATTTTTGGTAAAGTTAAATTTTGAGGATTTGGGAGTTTGGGGTTTTTTTTGGGTTTTTTTTTTTTTTGTTTGTTTGTTTGTTTGTTTTTTTAGTATTATTAGGGATGATTACACAATTGCCTTCCTGAACAAGTTGCAGCAGTTCTCAACTTTTTACAGGATGAATTCCCTTTCTGAAACTTTTAATAACATCTAGTTCTTTCCCTAGTGTAAATAGTTTACTTTAGATCATCAATTCTATATTCTAAAAAATTGTTCTAACAACATCAGGAAATTTTTATGCTAAGAAATTGTGCCAAAACATCATAGCATAACATTTAAGGAGTAATTTTCACCTAAAAAATGCAAGCTTGAGATATAAAAAAAGCAAATTCTTAAACTGCTTCCAACAGGGTATAAAAAATGTGTCATAAGGATAAGAAGTAGCTGCTAGAAAGCAATGATTATGTGTTAAGAGTATGTTTATCTACATGTATCAGCAGCATTCTTATGAATTTAACAGATTTCAACAATATGCTCTAACTTTTTTCCATGTACAATATTTAAATGAACTTCACTGTTCACAAAAATATTATATATGAATAAACTCTAATTTATTCATTAAGAACTATAAAAATTACATACATATATGCTCTTTTAATATATGTAAATCTTATTATGTTTCTATTAAGAGAGAAATGCAGATGATACATATATATTCAAGCATATATAGACTTATATCTGTCCCTACTATTTTTATTCCAGAAATGGTTTTATCAAGGGAAAAAAAATTATATTCAAGCCAACAGTATTTCTGCAGACTTATCTATAATGATTCACCATCAACTGGATATTCAAGATGTCTGTTCTCTGTTCTTTCTTTTACTTTGACTATTAAAAGGTTGAAAAGCATTTCCCTTTTGTAATATTCTTTGATGTTACCCTTAAGAGGTCCACAGTTTTAGAGGTATTTCACTGATTCAGTCACTCCCTGTGCAACTTATATTTTCAGTGCCAAATCTTAAGTTGTATTTTTTAAAAATATTTCTGCAAAACAGTGCAACTTAGTCCAGAGGAAAAAAGAATGGTTGGTTTTGTCAGTGTTGAAAGTACATGGGTAACAACAACCAAAAAACTAGCCAAGTCCTTTGCTTCCCAGTGTGTTTAATGGACTCATGTTTTCTAGCAGCATCCATACTTTTATTGAGATGAGTGATATGCTTTTTACTAACACTGTGAAAATATAATAGGTTCAATTAATTGTATCCATTTATTCCATCTTTTTAGAACAGTTTGAATTTGCAATGCAAACTTCAAATGGTGTTCTTTTTACCAAATTTAATTGAACATTAAACATTTAAATCAAACATTTGAACCTGAACTAGCCACTTTACACTATTGTTACACTCAATGAAGAGAAATAGGGACACCTGAAAGATAATTCACCTTATTAAAAAATGTCTATCTAAGATAAAGATGAGATGAGATGAGATGAGATGAGATGAGATGAGATGAGATGAGATGAGATAAATCCCCATCATGAACTGAATGAGTTACTCAAACTGAAGTGTCTTGTTGACCCATTAAACACAGAAAATACTACCATCAGCTTGGCAGCTGAAGATAGAACAAATCAGAGAACAAAGTAAAACAGGGAGCTGAGGTAAAAACAAAGGAACGGGAATTCTATTAGGATTTTCTTTAAAAATTACTAAGGAGATAAGGGAAGGTTTAAATGATACTGAAATTCAAATACAAGATAGGGAGAAACACAAGAATGAGAGGTCCAAGAAGATGTTAATGAACTAGAGGAAATCTGACTTTCTTTTTGGAAGCATCTAGGACAAGGTACAGGCAAGACTGGACAGAAAGTAACCTGGTAAGTAAATTAGTAAGGCAGATGGTAAGAGAAGTAAAACCAGGTAATGATTTCTGGGTAAGGAACCTAAGATTTGAAGAAGGTAGTTGGGAAACCTTTGAGACCATGGAAAGCAGAAAAAAAAAAAAAAAAAAAAAAGCACACAACCACCACTGTAATCACCAACATAAAAATTAAGAAATTTCTTTGGATGTCAGTTATTCTATCAGTTCAAGTGGCAATGGGATACACAGTGAATCCTCAAGTTTCAGTTCTGCATTCAGGTGATGGACAAAAGAAGTGACAGTACATGAAGTGACTTATGTGTTCTTCTTTTTTATTTTAAAAATCAAACCAAAACAAACAGCCAAGCTTTAGAAATGCTGTTCTACAAGTACGAAAGACAGTTTTTAAAGTTAGGAAATTCTAGACCTAGATTCTCTTTATAACTTATCTAATCCCATACACGCATATATATATATACAGTCTTCAGCTATGTGATCTTGCACTATTTTTATCGCCTGATTCTTCCACATCCCATGCATGGAGCATAGATCCTCTGAGAATGAATAAGAGCTTTGGAGGAGAAAGGTCTGTGGCCTGTGTTGTGTAGGAACCCTGATTCTTTAGCTGTGAAAGTTAAAAGTATAAATATAAAAGCCTACAAGTTATATAACCATTTTTAGAAGTTTTATAATAAAGTTGAAAAACTGGCTCATGACAAAAACAAATGGATTACCCTCTTCTGATTCCATAACCTAGAAATGCAAAATTGTGTGATCTATATTCCACGCCAAGCATTAAATTACCTTCATAACAAAGCAGCCTACATGAGACAATATAAAAACATAAGCAGCTATTAATTTGAGTTCTTTAGGATCAAATTTTAGGATCTGGTTATCACAGGAGAAGGAAGCTATGGTTCAAATATGGTTAGCACCTGAGAAAGGCCACATGATCAGCTGTTAAAATACTTGAATTTATGAGAGTTCACAGGGTAGACTAAGAAATAGAAAGGCATCTTGATTCTTCTCTTCTTGTAAGTTCAGGTACTAAGATGAAAGCTGTAAACAGAAAGCTCAATTTACTTATAAACCAGGGACCAGAATCCTCTCCTAAGACTAGATAAACTTACAGTAGTACTTCAAGTAGTCAAGTAGCAAATTTTTATGCCAGTTTTATCTACATTTTCTAAAAAATGGACAAAATATTTTTCATTAAATTAGAAAGCTGCATTGAGAATGTTGCTCATCTTGATAGGTTTCAAATTCGTAACTTTCTACAGCAGCATGCAAACCACAAGATTGTAGGTTGCTAGGAGAAAAGGAAGACTTGGAAGTGGAGACTAATGGGCAAAAGCATCAAAATGCAGGATTTGTGGGCTCAGAACAGAAAAACACAAAAGAAATACTTATATAAAAGCTTTGATCATATAGGTTAACCATGCACATTTTTATGTTCCTGATTCTACACTGAACATAGTGATTTAATTTAAATAAATAGTTTTGACCACAGAGACTTGCAAACTAAATTTCTTAGTTAATGTTTGAATTAGAAAATCATTCTCTCACTTATTAACCTTTTGGATTCCCATTATTACTGAATTTTTTACTTTCCATTGACAAAACTCAACAGAAACACAGTAAAATGCCTTCCTCACTACTTTTCTAGTAACTCAATATTTGGGCATGAAACTCTGTTGTGTTTCTGTCTCTGTGAAGGCAAAGTATTCAGTCTTTTTGCTTCTTTCTTTATGGTACACTATTAGAAAGCATCTAATGGTGGGAAGATTTGCCACCTTCTTTCAGAAACTGTGTTTTCAATTTTTTGTATGTTTTATGAAAGACTTCTGCATTGTCAGTGCTTGCTTTACGTGGGTTAGGCATATCTGGCACATTCTTCTTGGAACCGTCTCTTAAAGCAAATGTTAATTGAATCCTATGTTCTCCACTCCTCTCACACACAATCAGAGGAGTCTAGGACTGGTTTGCAGATGGGCTCATCATTTATGGGTGCAAGTGAGAACAGAGAAAGTAGTGGGAGAAAAGTGCTATATGCACTGAAACAAATCAATTCATTTTTTTTTTTCTTTCTGGCTTGCCCCTCCACTGTAAAATAGGGCTGTTGTAAAAATAAACCTGTTACTAGTTTGTGAGGAACATACTGAGTGTAGTGGTGAACAGCGCCAAGGGCTCATGAGGAATTACATCTTCATAGGATTTGAACAGTGTGAGGCAAGCAAAAAATGCTAGCACCCAGTCAGGAAGGAGAGGTTAAAATACTAACTCTTTGCCTATTAAGTGAACCCCATTCATGTTGGGTGTTGATTAACAAGTCATGTGAAAAGAGCCATCGTGAGTATGTAAAATCTCCATTACAAACTTTGAGGCTCTGATAGATGTAACACAAATCTTTGCACTGGTATTTTCCAAGCATTTTGAGGCTGATTTGTAAATCTTAATTATAAATTCGTATTATAGATTTTTTTCCCTAACAGTTTTGTATTAGAAAATGAAGATTAAAAAAAAGAATCTTTAAATACTCACTGCATCTATTGACAATTTTGTCATGCCAGCTCTAAACCAATTTGATATGCATGTTTCCAAGCAATTTCAAGCAATCAGACCATGTTAACACTAATTGTTAACTGTAACCCATTTTTTTACGGATACAATATAGAAAGTAGAACAATTAGGTAAGTACTTTATAACATGCCCTATTTAACCCTTCAGTCTTCTTAATGCCAGTAGGACTACCCACATTTATACCTTGCATTTGCACAGAAAAACTGTGCAATTGACATGAGCAGATGTTCTTCAGAAACATGCAAAAAACCCAAATTAGTGAAGTAGAATATATTTATTATTACACAACCATAATCTCTCACTAAATAAATCCCACAGTATCTAACAAAACATAAAACCCAAGAATTCAAGATCCTCCAGCTTTGTGTTTAGCTTAGATGTAGAAACAGTAACTAAAACTCCATTGAAAAACAAATCTGGCTAGGCTGAAAAAGGACACCAGTACAAAATTCACATACCAAACTGAGAAGGCCAACTGGGAAAAAACATAATAAAAAGAACAAACAAACAAAAAGCCCAAACAGGAATCCAACCATCACTCTTTTGGAGATACAAAGTAGGCACTAAAAATAAAAAACAAAAAGCAATTTTCACATCTACATATATGTCAATAGCAGAAAAAAAAAATTTGTAAAAAACTTATGCCTACAGAATGAGTGAGACATAACTTTCCAGGGCATTAGAAGATTGTTGGATCATAGAACTTTCAAGCACAGAACTGTCATTTTGCAGCACTCAACCACCTCTTGACATAACATACAAAGTTTGTAGAGGTAAATTAAAGATTCTTTGATATGAAACAGAAAGTCAAGTCTTAGACTCTAAAACTATCTTAAACATTTTCATACTTCAAAAACTGGCATTTTCACTAATAATGAAATCACATCTCCTGAAGCAGTTATTTTAAATCTGAACAAATTTGAGCATATTTCTTCAACAGGATTATGAGCTACTGATGACTAGATGTGTTGTTTCAGTAACAATGAATGAAGAACATGAAATAAATAGATTATGAAAATCGAAAGCAGTAATCAGATAGATAATGTCACAGAGTCACATAATGTCACATACATTCTATCAAGTCAACTCTTATGTACAAATCAAGTGGTGCCACTCAGTAAGTTTCTGTTAGTATGCAGATCTCTACAGAATTTCAGATCAGTGACACACCTAAATGAAAAGTCCATAGAATGAAACTATATTTTTAATGGTTTTTAACTTCTCCCATTCCCTCCTCAAAAACCTTGAAGATACAATTTTAGGGTTGGTGTACTACCTGTCTTTGTAGTGTATCTGATAACAATTTGAATTAAATCCTAGGACACCTTCTTGTTGCTCAGAACAACTTCCAGTGTTCATAAACACTTCAGTATTGCTTTCGCTTTAAAAATATACCCTAACTCACATAGCAGCTATTTCACATGTTTAAATTATGTAGCTCCTATGAAACCAACTATGCTAACTCGCAAAACAATAAGAGATTCAAGGCGAGAATATACGCTTTAGGGCTCTCTGAAAAGGTGTAACATAATCAAAGTTACACATCCATATGTTTATCTAAGCTGTACTAATTCAAACATGCACAGTGCTGTCCCTTCATGTCTTAAAATGTTTAATACTATATATTTAACTTTCAATATGAAAAAAACTAACAAACCAAATAATTTCTTTTATTTCTTTTCATGTTCAGAAACAGAACAGTACATTTCTCTTCATAGAGAAAAAAAAAGACAAGGGAAATTGAAATGAAGTAATCTTAACGGTGGGGAGGCAGGAGCAAGCAGAGTTAAAGTAATGAGGCATTTTACCCTTAGGACTAATCTGTATCAGAGTTTTTCTGAAAGATCTCTGGTAGCTACATTTCCTTCTTCAAAAGATTTTAGTTTCTGTTTCAGCTGGACATGAGGAGGGCAGGGAATGGGAAGGAAAAGAAATTCAATTTAATGCATTTGTATGAAACACAAGAATCTGGATGTGTCTTTCTTGTTCTTACATCTTCTCATTTGTCACTCGGTTGATGACTCATAAAATTCTTATAAGAGTCTTATTTTTCTCTGAGGTAGGCTGTAACACCGAGTTTCAGGAAAGTGGACGCTTTTACTTTCGAGCTTTCACCTGTCATCCCAGCACTCAGAACACCACCACCTCCTGCTAGCGTTTTAATAAACTTCTGGGAAAGTTGGGTAGCGACGATCCCCAGCGCGGAGCGCCGGCTTTGAGAGGAGCCTGTTCTTGGGCCAGCTCCACGGGCAGGGGCAGCCCAGGGGCAGACAGGGACAGGAGAGGGACAGGGACAGGGACAGGTCAGGGGCAGCCGCAGGCCAGGAGCAGGGGGAAGGCCAAGGGCAGCATCCCTGGCCCACGGCACCTTGACCATGAGGCTGGCTGGTCTCTACCGGGACTCTCGACAGCTCTCCAGCAGCCCTTTCCAGCGCCTCCAAAACCTGCCAGTTCAAACTATAGGAACGGTCCCGCGCCCAGACCCTCACCCTCCCGCAACAACGCCAGCACCCTGGCCCGGCTGAGCCCCGGCCCGGCTGAGCCCCCGCCCCGCCCCTGCCCCCGGGGCCGCAAAGCCCCGCGGTGACTCCCGCACCCGGCCGTGCCCGCCGCGCAGGCGGCGCCGGAGCGGCCGCGCTCCCCTACCTGTGCCCGCCTCCGTCACCTGTTGCCCGGCTGCCTCCATCGGCGCAGCCCCCCGGCGCCTCCTCCCGCTCCGGCGGGGCCAGGGGCTTCTCGGGCTCGCGGGCCACCTCCATCCCGCCGGGCACCGCCTCCTCCTCCACCTCCTCCAGGGACTCCACGTAGAAGACGGTGCGGGGCGGCGGCGGTCCCGGGCCGTGCCCCGCGGCCGGCCGGCCGCCGGCGGGCAGCAGCGTCCCGTTGGGCGGGCTGGCCGTGGTGGCCGCCGAGGAGGAGGCGGAGGAGGCGGATTTCTTCCAGAAGACGCCGTTGCCTCTCTCCTGGCTCTTCAGCAGGCGGCTCTGGCTCGGTCCCCAGTGCTCGAAGCTGCTGTCGGGCGGCAGGCAGCCTCCCCCCGCCGGGCCGCCCGCCGGCGAGGGGTGGCTGAACAGTTTCCAGCGGAGGCGCAGGATGTGCTTCACGTCGAAGTCTTTCCTGCCGGAGCCGGACATGGTGCCGCGGCGGGCGGGGGACGGGCGCGGGCTGAGGCGGGACTCACGGCGGCCAGGCAGGGCCGGGCGGCGGCGGCGGCAGCGGCGGCTCCTCCGGGCAGCGCCGCGCTTGTAGGGCGAGGGTGGCAGCCGCCGGGCGGAGAGAGATGCGCGCACACACCAGTGCGGAGAGAGAGGGAGGATGGATGGAGCGATGCACAGAGCCAAGAGGAGGCAGAGACACCCAGCAGGAAAAGGAGAAAGAGAGAGGGAGAGATGCCCAGAGCTGACGAGAACTGCACGGTGATCAGTGGAAAGGGGAGGAGAGAGAGGCAGAATTGAGACAAATCTCTCAGGGGAGACGGACACTTGCGATGGAAGAGCGGGTGAGGGAGGCTGCTACGACGCGCTAATCTGATTAACGGGGGAGCGAGCCCGGAGAGGAGCGGCGGCGGCAGCAGCCACGGCGGGAGGCAGGTGGCACCTCCTCAGTCTCTTAGAGCTCCGTGACCGAGTGCAGGCAGAGAGGAAAAAGTCACCTGGAAGCCTCTCTCCACCTCCCGCCTTTCCATCCCGTTTCTCTGGGGAGTCCCATGCCTGCCGTTATCTGGGATGGCAAAGCCTGAGAGCTGGCACAGAAAGAAATCGGGGCTCCTTTATATGCACTGTACGTAGGAGGGGGAAAAAAAATCCCGCCCGTGAGGCTGTCAAGGTCCTCAGTATACAATTTTCTGTCTATCTCGGCGCCTCTCACCAAGCCGCCCCCTCCCTTGCATGTGACGTAGATGTGCTCTGGGGCCGTCAGTGTGAAGAGACAGAGGCAAAAAGAGATGCTTCAAGCTTCGTCGTGCAAGTAAGTCGGCAGGTCACTCACTGCCCTCACAGCCTCCTCCTCTTCTCCCTCCAGTGCAGGTCTATTCACCTTGGTATTTTGGTTCTGAGACAGCTGTATATTACTGGAAGCAAAATAAAGTACAACGACAAATGTATCAGCAGCAGTAAACACAAAAAATGTGAATAATAGGAGTACTGACTTAATAGACTGCATGCAGACTGGATGAGGTTGCAGGTTAACAATGTATTCTACAGGCTCCATTCATTAGCCTGTTGGCTCAGTGTTGCTGTACCAGTAGAAAACATTGGCTAGAGATACAGTGTGTCAAACAGAAATAGCATAACACATCTGCTTCTTACCTTTCATACCTGCTCTTAATGCAGTCTGACAGTGCTAAACCCAAGGGAGGTTCCTTTCACAACATAAGAGATCTGCTTAGGAACATCTGCCCACTTGGGAGGGGTGTCACAGAGTACACTGCATCGGGGACATAATTACAGAATTAAAAGCTTTATGGTGAAATGTAGGAGAGGGATATGGAAGCGAAATTGCATATCGTCACCTGGCTCGTAAACCCCACGCATGAGTAGTTGGTGGCAATAAGATGATAGACAGAATACCTGCAATTCACCTGTGCCTTACTAAGTAATGTTTTAGAAGAAGATTTATCCCTAAGAAAGTGATGAAACAGATTGTATTTTCAACGAGGAATTTTTGCATTGGCCAGCTTTACCCATGCACCCATGAGCTCTTAAAAGTTTGTTGTTCTAACTCTGTGAAATCAATAAATAAGGTTGAAGGACTTATTTTTCTCAAGCTGGAATGTTTTAACTCCTCATTCATAAAGTATTATAGCTTGAAAATTCCTCCAGGGAAGCACAAAAATCAAACATGAATTAAAAATTTTATTACTGTTATATTTACTTCATGACTGAAGTATATTACTGTTTTGTTGAATTTGTCAGTGGAGTAGTGCTTCTGGATAAAAAACAATATTAGGGTTTGTGTTTAACACTGATAAAGTCTTGGATTTAACAGTACAAGAATTCAGGGTAACAAGTCCTACTTTCAAAGGAAGAAAAATTGCCACTGTGCATTTTAAATATTGATTTATACCACAGCAGCTGGACTAAAAACTCCCTGGTGCCTCAACTTTTTTCTCAGTATTCAGTGATAAAAGAGACAAAAACCATTCTAAATCAAACAGAAGACACAGTTCACTTTTATCCAGGAACTGATCTAAGTATATGCTGCTTAGGAGAGCCGCAGGAAGAAATGCCTAGAAATCTTCATCTAGAATAGGACAGATGAAACTTCAGTAATTTCTGAGAGTCTAGAAATGCATCTGTTATGATGAAATATATGAAATCATCTATAGTGAATACTGGCTACTTAGTGTCTAGTTACATGATCTAAAAGATGGGATTATCTTCATATAAAATATATTTAATCAGTTAATATACAGATAGACAGAATACTGTCTCTTCTGTGTTTAATACCTCTTAACTGATTAGGCCTATTCACATATTCTGATTTGAGGAGGATTGCATCATTTCTTGTCATGTTATAAATCTTAGTAATTTTTAAATCTGCTTTAATATTTAAATAGATAATTTTATGTGAACCATTGATAAGTTAGATAAATAGATAAATACCTAAATAGATAAAAATAAGTGAAAGTACATTCCAAAAAAAGTATCTTTTCTAAATATACTTCAGAGGTCACTCAATGAATATATATTATAGTGCAACCCAAGAAAGTGATTTTGGTTTTTTATCACCTGTCCACACAGTACAAGCTATCAAGCAATTATAAGAAAAAAAGGTAGAAAATACTTTAGGTTATTTCTTATTCATATGTTTTTATTTCAGTTATGTCCATAACCGAAATAAAGTCTTGTATTTTTTTTAATAACTAAAATCTCAGTTCTTCAATAGATCATGTATAGGCACTGAATACTTAACATTACTTGATCCTTTCATATTTTACTACATAAATAATTTTTTGCAGTAAGAGATGCATTAATTTGGCATGCATGCCAGCCTTTTTTCCTGCATGAAGATGTACGAACACTTAAGTATCATAAAATGAAATCTGGAAAACTGCCTTGATTATCTTAGTTCATATCACGATCACAATTATTTTGTCAATATACAGTAAAGAAGAGCTACCCCCCAAGAAAGCTATATTGAAGAAGCAGTCATTGTCAGTATTTGTAGTTAATTAATAAATTGGTTTCCTGAGGATGAAGTAGAAGAATTAAACAGGTTGGTTTTGTAAGGTTTTCACAGAATCTTATCTTCATATTTCCCTGTGAATGCTTTTGGCATATGCTGGGGAGGCAAAGAACATATTCTGGATTATCACACGAGAGAAAAACAAAATGCTTTTGAGTTTGAGTTGAAACTTCTGGTACATAGAGATATTAACTTAACTCTGTAATTTGTCTAGGCTTGCTTCTCCATCCTGAAGAAGAAAAAATAGTTCTCCTACTTGAGTTCTAGGGACCTTACTCATAGGAATTACACTAAAATAATTAGCTTACTAGTCAAATATGTCTTAGTCTACTGATATGGGATTGACATAGACATATGATCAGAACTATGAAATTACACTTGTTTTTTTAGGTTGTCAAAAGGAAACATTTTGATGTCTTGCAGCCTTCCATCTGTGTCTTACGTGTTCCATGAAGTATAGCCAAAATAATAATGGTCACAGGTAAACTTTCCTGTCTGTTGGTTGCACACTGTGTCTCACATTGTATTTTTGTTTATTAAGTAGCATTTCTCAACTTCCACCCCCGATGTAGTTTCCCTGGATTATTCATTGCCACTCAAATCTTGAATAACTTTACAGACTTTGCTTGAAAGTATTCAAGGCTTTTTCTTTATCTATCAGTCAGGCAAACAGATGAAAGTGGTTAATCTTTATGTTCCTGTTATGAGTCAGATTCCTGACACTTTCTCTTTGTGTTTTTGCCTTTCTAATGCTCTTCAAATGAAATAAATTCGCATAGTCATGTCCCTAAGGAAGTCTCATGCTCATGTTTTATAGGAAAAATGGCCTAGGGATATATATCCTTTTAATAAATCAAAGTAGTCAAAAGCACTTGCAAAGAAAAAAAGCTTGAAGTAGGTATCCAAATTAGTAAGATTTTATTAACCCTCTTTTTTCCTTCTTTCCATTGCAAAGGTTTGGAGTACTGTTTATTTTTAGGCACATGATTTATGCCAAGCTATTTGCATGTTGTACCCCAGGGAGAACTGGTGGATTAGGACTGAAGTTGAGTTTTAGTTGGTTATTGATTGATAAAACAAGCAACAGAGGAGCCACCATGCGAAGAAACCCCTTAGGGTTAAGAGCAGTCTTAGTCTATGTGAGTCTCTACATTCCATAAAGTCAAAAGATGCACCGAGTGAGTCTGAGAGTGATGAGCTTATATGTGTACTGGGGAAAGGCAGTTACTAATAAGAGAAGGGATACACCTCTCAACAAACTATAAGGACATGGCATAATTTTGTTACTGAATTTTATGCTGTCACATAAATTAATCCAGAAGACACTACATTTTGATGAGAATAAGCACACAAAAAAAAAAAAAAAAAAAGGAAGAGAGCACTGTGCTTTGGGCAAGGATGATACTAGAATAAATAGTGTTACAACAATTCTCACTTTAATGTGGGAGCTCTCACACTCATGAATGAACATGCACTTCAGCTATAAAGATGCTTATTTTGTGGGTGGTTAATTATACATTCAGAATCTAGAGAGTGTTAAAAAGATTCTGTGAAACAGAACTATAGAATACTCAAGCTAAAGAAAGTGGAGAAAGAAATTGATGGGATGGGAGATCCATTGAGAGATCAAAACTCAGTGCAAAAAATGTCAGTGTGCTAAGTGATTCAAGCAAATAAGTAATGCTTTAGAATTATTATTTAAACTTTCAGCGTGTACAAAGCCTTTGAACAATTTTTATGATATGTAGATATATTCTGAATCTATTTTGGTAAGTAAACTGAGAAACCTTGGGAATAGATGTTAGTTGGGAGAAATTAAACTCTTACATTGTTTATAATGTATACACATAATGCTTTGGTATTCCTCTGAGTCAAGTCGTTGAGGTGATTTTCCTCCCATAATAGCATGCAAAATCATATTTCAAATACTATAGATATGCCTACGCTTATTTACTGTGATTGTTTTCTAATGGCATAAAGGAATAACAAAGCCAGACAAAAAGTAAACCAGAGCTGATTTCGCTTGTCAGTACTTATGCATGGGTTTTTTTTGTAGTGAGTTTTCAACTGAGATTGAACTTTTCAGAATTATCTTGCCTTCAATAAGTTAAACAGTTCAATGGTGTGATTTTTCAAAATTAAAAGTGAGCTAGCACAGCTCAGGTTAGGTTTCTGAAAGTGTGGTGACATGACCAACTGCATTATTTTAGGTTTTTAAAATATTTCTTCTCCACAGTTGTTGATGAGTGTTTCCTTAGTAATGCCAGATTAAAAAAATGATATATGAATTACCCTTAGTGGTGACTTGAACATTTTATTCAGCATTGCAGGAGCCTAGAAGAGCAGTTGCTTATCTTACATAAGCTTGAAGGACAGCAATTTCTTGATCCATTTCACCAGGATCACAAGCAGTTTTATAAAACATCCTAAAGCAGTTTTTATATGGTCAGAGAATTTCATTTAAGTGCTACAGGATTTGTTGTGGGTAAAGATTCACAAGTAAACTAAGGCTGGAGAAAATGAAGTTATGACACTAATTATTTTCAAAAAGTAGGGAAGCTAAAGAATATTAAGCTTCTTATATTCCTAAATCATTTCCCACAAGTCCTCTGGGTGTACCAGTTGTCAGTTCTCTTGTGAAATACATAGGTTTTACCCACAGTTCCCAAGCTGCCTATAAATCACCCTTATTTGAAGAAAATGCCATGCCTTCTCTCCTAAGTTATAGTCAAGGGAAACAGGTAAACTCCATCTACTACAGGTTTGGCAGAGCACACACCGTTCTGCTCCTATGCCATACTCCACCTGATATGGTTAGGCGTTTGAAGGCCAGTTGTCCATACCGCTTGCTGATTCACATAGACACTAGTAACTATATATTTTAAGTGCTAGAATATCTTATAAAAATCACTATGTTGTTTTGTTTTGATCTAAAACTAACACTTCTAGTGGTGTTTTTATGAATGACATCAATCTCTGGTGATGCAAAGAAAATAGGATGTTTTTTCTTCGCTAGATTCAATAATAGTTGCTGTCATTTTTCTATGATTCAGAATCTTCTTAGAATCGGTTTGCTTTCATGTTCTGTTCAAAAAATACACAGTTTCCTGCTGATCTTTTATTCAATGTTTATTTTTAATCTGAATTGAAAACTTTCAAATATATGTTGGCAAATCACAGTAATAGAGACACTGATGGTTTACAAAGTAGTCTCTATAAAAAGGAAACTGCTAAAATGTTGCAACTACACACGTAGTAGTAAATTATATTGGGCTTAATTAAATTAAACAGAGCCAATGGAATTGGCATAAGATGGTCAATACTGATAAGGCATCACAGCCTTAAAATTGTTTTTGGTTGTACAACCAGCATCTTTCAACCTCATTCAGAAGCTAACATAATTCAGGGAACATACTCAGTAGGCACTTTGAATACAGCCAGCATTTTGGAGGAAAAGAGCATTTAGCCATATGGAGGTGAATGGTGCCATGCCATTTGGCCTGCGTCCAGCAGCTAAGCAGAGCAGAGAACAGGCACAGGGACATTTTGTTTACTGTTCTACACAGGACCTTACAATGCTTATATTTCAGCTCACAGGTGCTTTTGAAGTTAAAAAAAATATTATTCTGGGGTAATTTTGCCATTGAAAACCTTTTATGATATATTTTGTAAGGATCCTCTGTGAACAGGTTGTTTTAAAAGAAACTTTGGAGGTTTTTTTCATAAGTCTGACTTATGATTTTCTTTGCTGTTTCATTTTATAGGAAAATGTAATATACACACGTTAACAGGAGAAGCATTTCCCTCTTTTCCCCATCTGTCATGGTATGTAAGACCCCTCACAGAGGTATATTCTTTCACCTGACTTACTCTTTTACCTCAAACTTTTAGTACCTTATACTTCCTGTATTTTCCAGTCTCAGAAGACAGATTCCCAGACTCTGAAAAAAATTGTATATTTCCAGATTAGGAAGCTACTGGCTTTTTCTCCATGATATTAAACTTTCTAGTTGCAGTCAAGATATTTGTTGCTTGTATCAAGTGCCTTGTTGTCACATGAGTAAGAGTAGTTTAAAGTTTTATATTGCCTAGTTAGAGATTTTTTCTGTTGTTTTCAAGGAATGGTGGATGTCTGGACAACTTCTGACTTCATGTTCTTTCTAGGAATCCTAACAAGAAAATACATATGTAGTTATGCTCATGGGGGATCTCTGACTGCCATTTTAATTTTAAAGTAACTTTAATGACAATGAAATCTTTATTTACAATGCATTTCATTCTTTCACATCTCCTATCACAATCAAATAATGCATTAAAAAGAAGTAAGTAAGAAGTTACAGGGTTTATTTCAGAAATATAGAATTTCTTCAAAAGAATTCTTCAGCACTGAACATAAGGCAATAAAATAAGCTCTTGTCACTTCTCCTGTCCTTCCTTTTGAAAAGGAAAGAGGGGCTTTGTCTATAATTATGTGTACAAATGGTCTTTCGATTGTTTACATTCAGCGTCTGACCAAATTAAAAAATCAAATATTTGAGAATGGTTTTTTTTATCTGCCTATTCATACTTTCATTTGAACTGAGTGTCCCAAAGTGTATACTGTTGGGGCTTTTTCCCTTGGAAAAAATGCTATTTGATCAGATTAGAATATTGTAATTGTTTGAACAACTTGATAGTTTTCCATCCAACTGTCATGACACTTACAGTAATAACTGTTAACATTACAATTTAAGATCAAAAATTACTTGAAATTTCCTGGCTTTAGTTTCATAGTACAAAAGCAAAAAGATTTGATTCTATGGTTATGGACACTCTAATTTATTTTTTTTTCCATTAGTATATGTCTGAAATTTCACATAATTATTAATATTAATTATTAATATTTCTGTTTGCAGAATTGTTTTCCTACTGCATTTTCTCTGATTTTACCTGACAAACTATGCCATATTTTTAATCCCTTGCTCACAGAATTTTTTAGAGGTAGAATGTTGTGAGAACTTAAAGAATGCAGTTGCATTTCTCAAAACACTGTTAAAGAGGAAAGTTCCTGTAAGATAAGCCACCACATCAGGAACTTGAGATAAGTGCAGGTGGCAAAACAGGAAGGCCTTAATTCCATGTGTAACAAAGGTGAAGACTTGCAAGTAGCACACCAGAGTGTGCAGACTATGGGAATTTGAGATAAGACTTATCCAGACAAAAAAAATATTTATATGGTCGCAAACATGCCAACCCAGATTGTGGGAGCGACATTTCTGCCCTGTGGATACCTGGGACTTGGACTGTACAGAAGTGTTTTTGTACAGAAGAATGACTCTGGGACCCCACCACAGAAGACCGAGGTGAAGAAGGACCAGCAGGATGCCACAAAAATCTATGTGGCAATGATGTCTTTCTCCTTAATCTCTTACTCTCCTTCTTTTCTCCCCTTCTCCCCTCAAATTTCTCCTCAAGTTTGAGTGACTTGTAACTGACAGATATTTTTCTGGTTTTTAAAAATATGCTTTTAATGCAAAGTCAATATTTTTTTTTCCATTTTATTCCTGTAGGTTTTAGCAGTTCCATAAGAATAAATATAAATTAAATTTAAATGTAAAACTCAGACACAACTTTGTTTGCAGCTGCGAGTGTGTAAATAGGGGCTGAAATATTTTTTGGTTTTTTTGTTCTAACCTGAGCTTGACAGTTTGATCACTACAGCATATAATAAATAAGAATGCATAATTAACAAAGGTCACTAATTAGAATACTGCGATGATCAGAACATGTGTTACTAGTCCAGTAGAAGTTATATGGGCAGTACAAAACACTGCTGCCTAAAATGAGAAGGCTGATTATTTCTGATAATGTAAAGAAGAGGACTGAAAAAAATATGAGTAATAGAATCATTATGGTAAACTTTTGGGCAATTTTCTTATTTTCCCCAAATATTCATATGTGCAGTTTGACTAGCAGGATGTAGTTTTTAAGTGAGAACAATGGCTATCTTTCCTATTATTTTAAGCTAAAAATGCATTATTGTCAGCAAACATTCAGTTTGCAGGTGTTTTGGAAGACAAACAACTTCAGTTTCTCAAGTCTCTTTGAATTTTAGAAAGGTCTCCAAAGCCCAGTCCAGTCTGAGGTCTGCAAATTGAATAGTGTACTCTATTTTCTGTTATAAAATGATAAATGTATTAAACAGTTAAGGAAAGACAAATATATATAACATAAACACGCATGGCTTTTTTTCTTGTACTATTGCATGCAACGAATAGCAGCCAAGTACATTTTTCCAACCATTTATATTCTTACCTTGCGGCAGACTTTTCTTTACTGTAATTTTCTAGGCCATTTAAGAAAATAGCACAAGGCACTGTCTGAAATACCCTAATATTTCAAACATACTAATGAGATAAGGTATCTGGTTGAATGAATTTGTTAGGGCATAATGTACAAGTTGACAGTGAACACCTTTTGATATTCCATATTTTTATGCTAACATATTCTTCCTCAATGGGACCCACTTTGTCAGGGAAATTTCCCTTCCTTTAAAAAAAATATTGGCTTTGCTATTTTCTAATATTTTGGAAGATCATTTCTTCTCTTTCCTTAGCCACTTTTCTAAATCCCCTGCAGAAAAGTTCACCAACTTGATGAAATTTTATCTGACCTGTATCTAAGTAACTATTTTTCCTTATTTTGTCTTAGCGTGGTGTCCATTAATCCCTAACCTCCTTAATGAATCTGAAGCAGAAGTGTAGACACTTCATCCTTCCCAGCATCAATGTTTGGTGCCCCTTAAGTAATGACTCAGCTCTTTCTTGCTTATCCTTTTGCTTCTGATAAACTGACAGTATGTATTCCCTCCCTTGCCATGGCTATCTTGGCTACTGTTAACTTACTGAAGACAAGGGAATGATAAGTAACCCGGTGACCAAATGGAGAAAGGCTTTTGAAATGTAGCCATTTTAATGACAAATTACTTTTGAAGATGACTAGTGACAGATTTGCAAAAAGGAGCCAGAAGTAATTCAGCAGTAAAGCATTGCAGACAAACAGAAGTGAAAATCTTTCACTTGTCTGAATTGGAGAGAGATGGATTTGATGAGCGGACTGTTAGATGAATGAGGAGTCAGTTGGAAAGTTGCATCCAGACAGAATGGTCAATGATTCAGAGTCCCTGTGGACATCAGAGATGAGTGGTATTCCTCAACAGTCCATACTGGAGCCAGTGTTATTTAATACTTTCATCACTGACGTGGGCAGTGAGATCAGGTTCACCCTCAGCAGATTTGCAGATGACACTAAGCTGAGGGGTGCTGAAGGAGGGAATACCATCCAGAAGAACCAGGAGAAGCTTGACAAGTGGGCCCATGGGAATGTCATAAGGTTCAAGAAGATCAAGTGCAAGGTGCTGCAGCTGTGATTCGGTGAATCCCCAGTATCAGTGAGGGCTGGGGTGAACTGATGGAGAGTAACCCTGCTAATAAGGACTTGGGGGTGGTGGTGGATGAGAGATGAGAAATTAACTAACAATGTACACTTAGATCAGAAAGCTATAGATACCCTGAGCTGCATCAAAAGCAAGTCAAGAGCCTTCTACTCCTCTCTAGAGAGACCCACCTGGAGTGCTGCATCCAGCTCTGTGGTCCCCAGTACAGAAAGACTTTGACCCATTGGAGTGAATCCAGGGAGCCACCTCTGGATGCAAGAGGAGAGCCAAGATGATTAGAGGGATTGAGCATTCTCATGCAAGGAAGGGCTGAGAGAACTTAGTTTGTTCAGCCTGGAAAATAGAAGAATTCAGGGTGACCTAATTGTGGTCTTCCAGTACCAGAACTGAGCCTACAAGAAAGACGGAGAGACACTTTTTGCAAGAGCATGTAGTGACAAGACAGGGAGGGAATGGGCTCAAACTGAAATTAGGAAGGGAAGGTTTAATTAGATATTAATTTTTTTTATTTTTTTTTTATTTTTTTGCTGTAAGGGTGGCAAAGCACTACAGCAGATTGGCCAGAGATGTTGTGAATGTTCTATTCTTGGAAATGTGGATGGAACTCTGAGCAACCTGGTGTAATGAAATGTTCCCCACCCATGGTGGGGGGAAAAGATCAGCATCCATTCCAACCAAAACCATTCCATGGTTTCATATGGATTTCAGGTTCAATAGTTATCTGAAATTTGTCTTCAGATTATTGTACTGGTATACTTTATTTATTTTTTGAGGAATAACTCATCTTCAAAAAAAATTGAAATACATTTCTCTGTTAAATATGCTTTTTTTAATTAGTGAATATTTGTCTTTGTACCTTTAATGATAGCTGCTCACTGATACCTGACTCACAAAGCACCTAACACTTAATCATGAATTAAATCTCTTTGTTAAGTAGATTGTATGCCATTCTCAAATAAACTAGCTTTTATACCACTTGATAAGTATTTAGTAAAATATGTATCAAAATAAAAATTGAATTTTAGATCTATTTTAAACTTTGTTGAACACCACTTATCTCTTGGCAATAGAAGAACACATTTCTTTTAATTGGAAATTTATGTGAAATCCTGTCCTGATTAAATTTAAGTTAGTATTCATTAACATTTCACAGTAAACAATTCTTGGAAAATATCCCAATATAGCATCAATTTTTATTTACCTAAACTGTATGGGAAGTAATAGTATGTTGCTTTTGCCTCATGTTTTCCATCTCAATACAATTGATAAGCAAAGCACTGAAGACACAGAAAAGAAATTTTATAAGCCTTAGTACTGCAGCTGTATTAGGTGTATAGATCCAGTAAGTTTTAAGGTTAAATTACCATCTTAGTTACATCTATAGTATATATAAAGGTATCAAATGGTTGAAAATATGAAGAATCCTGATGACCAGGAAAACTAGAGACAATAGAAATATAAAATAACAGCTAAGAAAAGGATTTAACTGAAAGTGTTGTCTACAGGATTTGAGGTAGATCTAGATGGATATGAGTTAGGCATCTTCATGAAGGAGTTTCAGAGCTGAAAGCCCCACCATAAGTTTTTGACCAAATTGCAGTAGACTTAATGGTGCAACATATTTTTTAAACTGGGTCATAAATTGTCAAGGATATTTTTTTTAAGCAAGAATACAAATGCAAAACACAAAATTTGATGGGATATGCTGAAAGAAATAAAAAGTCATTATTTGCATTTAAGCCCATGTCTTTTTTGATTGATTTCTGGGTTTTTCCACGTAATTTCTTTTTCTTTACAGAAATGTAAGCTGAAGTGTTTCACAAGACACTTCTGTAAGGAGAAGAATTAATTCGTGAAGCATTGCCTGCTTCTGAGTTCCAAAGTCACTGCCACCATTCCTATGCTCATCCATGTCTCCATCAGTTGACTGTAGAGTGCTGTTGAGGCTGTAACTTCCATGGCATCTTAACAACAGAAGGGACTATTTCAAAGATACATTTGAAAACTCTCTCTGAATGTCAGAGTTGCTGAAGTATGACAATTTTAATGAATATGACTCATGCTAACTTGGAAAAAGAAACCAATAATGGACAGCTATGTGAGGGTTTTGCCTACATAGTTAAAACTGAAACCATTCCAGATAATACAGGGCTTGCTTTTTTAAATCTGCCTGCATATAAACTCTTCCTTCTTCATCTCTTAAAATAATTAAATAGCATCCCCTAATTTGGTCACATAGTAACCGTTTTTTAATCTGGTCTGTACTGTATGAAATTTTAGATACTTCATGGTTTGATAAGCTTGCTTTTTTATTGAATACACTGAAATGCTATAAAACAAAATCCTTATTGGAATTCATAATGTTACAAATGAAGGATAAATCTATAGAAGGTGAGACGGGAGCTTTCATTTCTAAAGGAATTTAATTTCTTTTTAGATCCATATTTAATTGTTTGTAATGAAGATAAGAAATTATCATTACTGCCATAGACTTCTGCTGCTTCCTTCTGAAAGTTTATGTTTTTCCTGCTTGGAGTTCATCATATGTTTCTCCTTTTGTGGAGCAAGAGGCATAAATCTGAGACAAATGAAGTGAAAACACTTTATTTTAATAAAAAATTATAAAAAAATAATTTTTCATAGAAAATATAAGATTTAGAGATATATGAGCAGGTTAGATTCTGTTGAAATTTACTTGATAATAAAGGTAATGCATATTTAGTCTTCTTGAAGCAATGGATTCTCTAACATGTAGCACTTGATTCTCAGCTCAGTAAATTATATTTTTTGCAGTTTATTCTGTATTTTGTTAAAAGTAGGCAGTAAATATTTAAAGTTATCCTTTTGATCATAAAGGCTCCATGCAAAAAAGGATGGAGAAAAAAAAAAAAGCAAACTGAATAATTTAACAAATACTTCTGAAAATAATTTTGTTTCTTCTCTCTAGTGTGTTTCATGTACCTAAGTTTTATAGCTTTCTTGCTGACACCATTTAAGAGAGTTGCAGTCCAACAATGTTGTATATGTGTGTGTATGCATTGTCAAATATTAAGGTGAGTAGCTGCCATTAGTCACAATGAATTCAAGATACTAATTCAAGTTCTTCCTCAGGTACAGGAAACCAAGTGTTTCAGATCTCAGGCAAAGTTTTCCTAGCAGTTTAATCTATCCCGTATGTGTGCACAGTCTCTGTTGTCTACCTTTTGCTTTTTTCCCATCTCCGTCTTCTTGTAAGTCAAAAAAGAAGCATTCTGGTACTATTAAAAGCACAACTTGTTAATTGTGCTTGGATGATTCCTAAACTGTGAATACCAGCAAGTAAAAAGAAAAATTAAAATTAAGAAAAGTATTGCTTTGACCTCTCCAGATAATTAAATGTTGACATAATATTTCTAGTGGATCCAGTATTCTTATTTCAAATTATATCTGCGTCCAAAAAGATCCAAAATATGAATTGCAGATTCCATGTGGAAATGTTTGTGTTAAAATTTTCTTCTTGTTAGAATTGATGGACAGATTTGGATGCTGTCAGAACATGTACTCACATGGAGACACTGTTGGTTTGGTTTTCCAGGTGTGCTCCTCTAAGGTGTCTTTCCTGCAGGGCTGACTCATGTGTTATGCTCAGAGGAATAGGTTTTGTTTACAGTCCTGATTTAGGCTGCAATGATCAAGTGCAGGACTGCCCAGATGGTACACCCAGGCAGCAGGAATTTCAACATTAACATACTGTATTACTTCTTTTCCTTTATCTTGACTCTTTTTGCCACCTCCTTTTCTATAGCCCAATCTCCTCCTAATTGGCCTCAATTACTTCTTCCCTACTGATCCCTGTTTTGGCTGCATCCTTATCCCAATTGTTTATTTCTGTGACCATTCCTTGTGCCGCCTCAGCCTCAATGTCGGTGATTGCTGACATGGTTACCTTGTCACTGCTTGCCAGTGAGAAACTGCCTTCCTGAAGGTCCCAAGTTATCCCTCCAATTTGCTGTGAAGTTTGGCCATTTCTTGGGTAATTCTGCCTTAACCACCTCTGCACCCCATGCCATGCCTCATGGTACTCTCTGTAATTTATTTCAGCTTCTCATACTGTTATCTGTCACATCCAGCCATTTCCCATGCTGTGCCGTGTCCAGCTCAGTTAACTTTATCTCAGGGCATGGTTATAGCCAATAGCATAGTCATGGGCTTGCAGCCCTAACAAGATTCCACCCTTTATGTAAGTTCACAGCTGTTTAAAGCCAATCTTCATGTCTATGGACACTTAGGTACAGATTTCTTACTATACTATTAAGACAGGCAACTAAGGAGACTAAAATTCCAATGATAGAAGTACAAATTTTCATGGCACAGATAGAGATAAATGTCCATCACTTTTGTGCCACTCTTCCTAACATACCTGTGGCCAGTTAACACCAGTTTTCCAGTAACACCACTAAAAGCATTTGGCATTAAGAGATGTCAGGTAACTATTAGAACCATCTGACTTTGATTCTTTATCTAAAACATTCAAGCCTTCCATAAAATGTTACTTCTATGTTATTATCATATTTATACATCATCATTTTACATCATGTTTTACTTGTTGCTTGTTTTTTTTTTATTGACTTTGACATAATTTTCTCACTAAAATTATCCATACTGTAAAAACATACCTTAACATCTCTTATTAGGAAAAATAAAATTCTCTTCTAGACTTTTAGTGTAAATGATCCTTACAAAGTTTGAACAAGGAAAAAAGTTACAAAGCTGTAGCTGATAATTTTGCAGTCCATTGTATTTATGTTTTCTGTATGAAGATTTGTCATCAAGTATGAGAATGAAAGATTTTAGCTAATTAAAAAAATAGTCTACATTTGTGAACACTGCAAACACAATATGATATTTCATTATGTTAAAATGTTGTTAAAAGCAAACTGTGATTTAAGAAGTTAATTAAAAAATGTACTCAAAGTCAATTCTGCTTTCAGAGGTATTGATTATTCCTTCAGTGCTCTTCATTTTAGCTATAAAGAAAATTATCACCAATTTCTGGAGTTTTACTTTGAAAACTTAAAATTATTATCTGTATTTTAGATACGTATTGCATTTTATTACTTATTTATGGAAGAAAATGTAGCTGAAACATATCTATTAGTTATTACGATTTTGTACACTAAACTCCACAAAGTATTTATGTATTTTCCTGGTGTGGAAATAGACCATCAGTGAATCTGGTTTTCTGTATGCATATTGTCTGGAACCTGACCCTTCTCTGAGTGTTTCTAACAATTAAAGTGGTTTTGGGTTCACTGCTAACAGAGAAAATGCAAAGTTTATAATCTCTAGTTCCCCCGTACTGTCTTCAGGTCCTTTTTCAAATGTAGTTTCACTTCTAAGGCAGATTTAAAATGATAATTCTGTGGCCAGAAGACAGAAATTGGTAAGAACATAGGATAGAGTAAGTGTAAGGTCATGCAAGTTGCAAATGAGTTCCAGACTGCACACATTAAAAATCTATTGTGCTCAGATATCACACGTGGTTTTGAAAGTTAAATCTGTGCTTTGTGTTATAGTCAATGGTAAGATTTGGCACCATCAGTTCCCTTGCCATTCAAAGTGACATGACAGATATAACACAGTCCCCTTGTCCTCCTCCTTCCCTCCTTCAAATTACAGCTGCGTGAGGCACCTAAAGACACATCTACTGACAATATTTTTTTTTTATTTGACATATTTAATTTACTAGTGCCTATAGGAATTTTGTCACATACTGTTTTAGGTATTTTTTGCTATGGTGTATTCAAACCCTGTAGCACTCTCTGATTTGCCTGTGCATTACGTTTGTGTTGAAACAAAAGAAATTCTTAAATGCTGTGTTTGCTCTTAACCAAGTGTATTATATGGACAGATAGAAATATGATGTCTGAGTCTCAGATGCACTTCACAGTTGGATGGCACCACAGCTACTATGTTCTCTTGACAGTACTTTTTTACTTGTAATTTAATAAACTGTTTATTTGGATTTATATAGATGCTAGAAAGAATAACTGGTCAAAAAACTCAAATTCAATGAAGTTAAATGTCCAGCAGAAAAGATGGAAGCACAGACTAACCTCATTAGACTTCTGTGTCATATTATTCCTCCTTGATAGAATGCTACCTGTGTGGATACAAGTCTAACTTGGTAATGTGCCCTGCAGTGCATAATGTATGGAATAGTTTTGGCCAAGTGAGACTGAGAATTAAAAGTCCTCTATGACTGAAAAGTGATGCTACAGAAATGGCCATAAAAATGATGAGATAAAGAATGGTTAAGAAGGGAAATTAAAACCAAAACAAAATAATAAATAAGCAAATAAACCCTTCTCCTGCACTTGATTTGGCAATTGCTATGTTCCTTCTGTTGTTCTAAAGGCTTTTTGATCTTCATTCTCTTTTTGGCAATAGTATTTTGGCAATATGGTGGAAGGAACTGGGAGAAACTAAAGTGTCAGAAGACATGACAGAAGAAACCTTTTCATGAAACATATGTCTTCTGTTGGAGTTGGACATGAGTACACTGATAAAGATCTATAGAATCTTTCTTCCTTCTATTTTAATGTAATTTGTATGGTTTAATTTACATTTAAAAATCTATGCAGAAGGTTTTGGAAGTATTTTTCAGGATTTCATTTTCATTGAAAACAGAGAATGATGGTTTGCAATGTGTTAGCCTGTCATTTAATGAGATAAATCAGAATCATAAAAAGAAGCACAGAATTATGTTTTTGTTTTTGTTTTTTTTTTTTTAATACTTGTTTGAGCTGTCCAAATACACTCTGCTTGTATAGAAATTTGAATTAATAACACAACATGTAATAAAAAAATATATATTTTTCTCTCATACAAATATCTCTCATTATGATCCTCAAATATAATTTATCCAAAGCTGTATAGTCCAGAAAACTCAAGACTGCCTTCTGAGTTTTCTAAGAGCTCAAATCCATTTTCTTGCTCCCATCTAGATAAGTCACATTTGTTATGCATCTCCTCTCACTTTCACCAGACCATTGGACAGGTAAGGAATTATTTTTGCTTGATTATTTGGTTTGATTTCTGTTTGTTTGCTTACTTTTGCAGAAGAAATTATAGCTGTGTACTCCAAAATATATCAATCCAATTTCATGACAAAAACTAGTTCAATTATGTTAAAAACAAATTCTCTTCTCTTGTAGTTCTAAAACTGTTTCATATAATTACTCTCAATATACTTTGTTTATGAATTGCTCATTTGGAAACAGTAAAAAAATATTATTTACAAACATGTTTCCAGTATGATTAACATACTCCATTAAAAGAAAGAAAAAACAGTGTTAAGTGTTGTGTGAAATTAATTTAAATTTGGAAAGGAATTTAGGCACTGCAGCATATTATTGTGGTTCTTCATTTTTAAGTCTGTTTTGCAGATATGTTCATTGCAGACTGAAATCCCAGTCATTTTTGGTGGACTATTAGCTCCCTAAATGGATTGACATATTTGAGACTGACTAGAGTGCTGAATGATGAGCCAATAGTTAGCCAGTAGTGAGAAGTATCTGTTCAGTGCCATTACTCTTCAGACAATACCAGTCCCCAGGGAGGCTGTTTTCTCCATGTGTGATTAACAGTCCTTCTTCTGAAGACACAGAGCACATCAAGAAGGGTTTTGTTTCCCTTTCAACAGAAGTTTATTTGGATATAGTAGATATAGATTCAGTTTTAAATGTACTTTTTTCTGGTGGGTTTAGTTTTGTTTGGGTTTTTTTGTTTGTTTGTCATATGCCCTGTCCTCCAGTCAATAGAGGTTGTGAAATAAATATGCAATTTGAAAAGAGAGATTTAAAATATTTCTTTGTCTTGATAAAAAAAGACAAGCATACATAATCTACTGAATGATCTTATCTATCCACATATAAATTAATTCTCTCCTTCATAGCATCTTAATTTGTTTGGTATAAGAGTTATATAGTTCTCTGCCTGCACATGAAAATGTATTTAATTAGAGAGGTTTACTTTGCTATCCAGATATTAATGCAGTTTTAGGCAAAATATTATGTGTTTTTGCTAAAAAATCATGGGATTTTTAATGGGACCTGTTTTGTTCTTGTTATTTTTTGTTTTTTGTTTATTTTTGTTATTCTTGTTTATTATGCATGTGCCATAGCTTCTCCTACAATCCTTTTTTTCAGATAAATCCTTTGCAGGGCCCTTTCCAGAAAGGATTCTGCTGTGGGACTGATCCCTTATATCAGTTGAATAGATTTAGGTGCACACATTTACATAATTTGAAAGTAGTTACCATTTAATACGCAGATTGGACATTGTAACTTTTGAGTGGAGAGGTCTATATAGTAGAATTGTGGTCCATATTTTTATATTACCTGAGAACAAGAAGAACATGTAGAACAGTCCTTAAAGTTTAAAATTCTGCTTAGTTTCTTCTTGGTTGTAATGTTCTCAGTATTTCACCTATAATTAGTCTCTTTTTTTTTACATCCAGATCTTCAAGAAATTACTAGAAATTGTTCTTGCAACTGTTACTTTTCTATTTGAACTAGTTAACCCATTTTAAGTCAAATGATTTTTTTCTTAGAGAAGTAATTGTAGTGTCTACTTGACCAGTTGTTGAGTTCTCAAATCAAAATAGGCTGATAGTTTATTTAGCTGTGTCTATATAGTAATACCTAAGACATTCTGGGGCAAAATGTCTTTTTTCTGGTGCCCCTAAATGCAAGATGAGTGCTTACAAGGTGTGTACATGACCCTGACAGATTTAAGGTTCTTGAATTTTGTTGTTGCTGAGAAGAATCAGTAATAAAAGATTCTACATTATTTTAATGATTATTTATCCAAAGAGTGGTCAGCACTGCAACGCAAAATAAATTTAAGATACTTCATCTGCTGTGGGATTGTATCTCCAGCTTCTGTAATGAAAATAATTAGGGCTATCTTTTCACAATGCATTTCCTTTTCAGTGGTATTTTAATTCATAAAATCTTATTGGATACAGAAAGGATTTTTTTTTTTAATTTTGAATGCTACTGATACATGTGACCAAGATAAATTTATGTTCATTACAACATATGAAACAAAATAATATTGATTACCTTTGATAGATGGAAGTTATTAAATTGTGAAATTATTAACCTCTGACATGAATGAGAGCTAAATGTGAACGCTATATTTCAAAGGGCACTGTAAGTTCACTTGTTGAACTTAATAGCTCATTACCTAAGGAATATTGGGCTAGTTATTCTTGCCAAGAACTACACATAAATAGATGCAATATGAAACATGACAAAATTAATACCTAGCATAAATCATCACTATATTGGAACAATATTACTGGAGAATAACTCAAGCCCACTATCTCTACAGTAATTCACATTCAATAAAACAATGTAATATTCATAAATTGGATTTCTAAGTTGCAAGAGATTCAAAGAAAACAGGAGCTCTGATAATGATGTTGGCTGACTGTCTTGCTCATTTAATTACAATGCAGCAATAATTTATCATAAGATTAATAAAATATGACAACTGGTATGTTTTTTCTGGTGGTACTGCTGGTTCTGCAAATGCCATATGTTATTTGAATTTTATACTATGTTGTCCTTAATTGTGTAGTTGTAACCATAAATAGCATTTGTGTGTTATAATTAATCCTGATAAACAAACATCCACATTAGATTATAGTTAGATAATTTTAATTACATAGATATATTTTATCTGCATTGCAGTGGCAGAGATAAGTCTCTTGTTATCTTCTCGTCCATCCATTCATATCTTCTGACTGAGAACACACTTCAATTACGCTTCCCACAATCTACTGTGGAAATTAAGTACAGTGTGCAGTCCTAGAAGTCTTGCTGGCATACAGATTTGACTTTTACAAGCTGATGAATAGATCCATGTATCCAGGCTGGCAAGTAGTTGTTTTCTGGAGGCCTTTTATAAGCAGTGACTGCATGAGTAACTGGTAGATGCAACCTGGAACAAATGCTTCCCCTGAAAACTGATTGCAGGCATGACACAATGGGACACTTTGCAGTCTTAATTTGGGGTTTATAAATTTGGCTTTGCCCAAACCCAAAATATGGATTTGGCATGTAGTGTCAAAAAATTTATTTCTCTCCCTTTTTGACTTTAAATCACTAGTATCACTGTGCTTTGTTTATGTGCAGGTTTGCAAGGAGTCTCGTTTTGATCCATTTGCAGAACCAATCTCTTTAACCTCGAAGTTGTATACTGAATCCAGTGTCTTCTGAATGGCCATATAGAAATCTCAAACCACAATGAAAAAGTTTGCCACCATGTTTTCCCCTCATAAACTGTAATAGACATTCAAAAAATATTGTCAGTACAGTACTAGTAAAGTAATCCACAATAATAGTGCAGCAGTTGAAAAGCTGAGAGAAATTAAAAATTTGGCACTCATTTATCCCTCCCATTTCAGAATTTCAAAGTCATGTCAACATAGAGAGGATATAGGAGTTATTTTCACACTGGTGGTATGTCTTCTAATACATTAAATATTACTTTTCTTATTGCATAAAAGCACCGCTTCAAAAGAAGGAACCAAGAGAAGTCGTCTGCTTTAGCCCAACATCTTTTAATAAAATCTCTAAAGCTTTTTCCTGGGATGTCCAGGATGTTACTTTTACCCTGTTGGTGTACAGTGTGGAGTAAACAAAGCTGTTTGACAGCCTAGGCTACTCCTCTGGCTGCGAAGAAATAATGTAAAATAGAAAAAAGGCAACAGTTTGTCTCCCAGCAGTTATGTAAAACTCAAAAAGTCTCAAGTCTTGCCAATGGCTTGGAAGTAACACTGCAACCACAATTTAAGTCTGTGGGTTGCACATGCTGGTTTACTTAAAGGTTCCCAAGGAGGTCACACCAAGGTACTTCTGTGGAAATTCAGAGCTAGGAAGGCACATAGTGAGTTTAGATTATCTATTCACAGTACTTGTGAATCATATGGTTTGTACATACTTTAAAATCTAGACTCACTAGAAAGTTATTCATATGTTAGTCTGTATTAAATGAGAACATTATGCCTGCATATAACAATTTGAGACCTGTGACATAACCATAGTTCATAAAATATAATTCTGCTACAAGTTGTTGTGGCTGGATGAAAATCAGTAACTCAAAAGAACCAATAGTAGCCAGGTGGAGAACACATGCTGACGAACTGCTGTACATTTCAAGTGTTTGAAAGAGCTTCTGCTCAAGATATCTCTTTGATTATACCTGTTGAGTTCCAGCTGCTTGGAGATATTTTTCTGTCATAAACATTTTCTAAATGTCTCTTTTTTATTAGAGTAATATTTTTTTTGTGTGTTTTTTTGGAGGGGAATAAGACTCAACTTTCTGAGAAATCATAACAGAAAAAGACAAGAAAAGTTTGAAATTATGAGAAAATTAAGAGAAAGTCATTACTTCTAATGATCCCTTTATTCTGTAAAAAACCATATTGACTGGCCTATAAATCAGGCAGATTCTCTCATAACTGGAATTCATATTTTCAGGACATGTATATATAAATAAATGGTTCTTTATATAAATAAATCACTACTTTATATATTCCAACATTATTCACTGAATAATTCAGGGAAGCTTATTGGCAAATAGTTGCTAAAGTAGTTTCTTTTTGTAAGCTCCGACAAAAGCAGTAAAAGGGACTATGTTTTCAGTGAAATATGCAGAAAGTATACATTTATTATGAGTCATATAAATATTGACAATTTGGGCCTTATTTACAAGTCAGAATTATCTGAAAATTTGATAAGAAGCTGCATTTTTACTCAGTTTTCCAAAAATAGAAAGAAATAATAGAAAGTCCCAGAAATTTAAATTCGCAGATTCCAGTGAGTTTGGTTTTGAGTATACATACAAACTTTCCTTAGAAATATTAAAATTATGATGATTTACATCATTATTCTACAGCTGCAAATAACTGCATGATGAAGAGCACTATAGAATTGAATCCCTTTCTCTTTTACTAATACATTTTTGCAGGCTGTACGTAGTTATGTTGATTTCTAAGCATTTTCAAGTACTCTGCTTCTGTTTAACAAAAGTCTTTCAACTCTTAATGAGTTCTCATATCCTCCTTGATAGTTCTTAAAAACAAATTTCCATTTTTAGGTATAGTGTTCTATATAATGACAATTGATTTTAATCATTGAGAGCAGATGCAGATATTACTGAAAATAATAATACATTTTCTTGATAGAATTGCCTCTTTTTTTCCCCTTTATTAATATTAATGGTGTTAATAATGTATTAGTAGTAGAAGACCAAAATCTATTACAACAAAACTTGGAACACTTCCCTAAATTTTGTAGGACTATATACAATAAAACATAAAATATAACAGCATAACAAAGCTGTCTAAAAAGTGATGCACTTTCTAGCTGAACCTGTGTTTTGAAAGATGTCATCTTAAAATTTGCATTAAATAAAAATTATTTTCTTTTCTTTGTATTTCATTATCATTATTTCAACCTCAGTCCTCTTATACATGATTTCTAAAAATAATTAGTGACTAAGGAAGGAATGTATCTTGAGGCTGTCAAAAACTGGATAAACTTCTCCCTGGTGCAAGTATCTAGTTTTCTAGAATTCTAAAGACTGCAAAGTTTCATGAAGAGTTGTTGTACTTCCTGTTTTTTCATTTATGATAATAAATGTAATACATACATTTTTCACTCAGCTTTTATTTATCCTTTTAGAGTACTTACATTTAAAATTAGTCCTCTGCATTATTGTGCTAGATTTGCATACTACTTGTCTGATTTTAGAAGATGTATTGTATTCCCCATTGACTTAGAGTGGTTTTGTGAAGTTAAGACCTCTTTTTGCCAGTCTTTTTACAGTAATTTGTGTTTTGAAATGTAAGAATGCATCATTATTTTAAGGAGACGTGTCATCTTTAGAGTAAAAGATAGAAGAGAATTAGGAAAGTTGTAGTAATGCATTATGCCTGAATGTAGTTTCTTTTGTGATTCTGTCAGATATGCTTGCTACAATTTACTGGACTCAATGATCTTAACGGCAATTTCTAACCTATATATATGCATATCTATATATATACACATTAAAACATTATATGAGTGTATCATTAGTGGTGCATTTTTACATTAACTAGTTTTCAGTCTTAATATTTATCTGGAAGTGCTTGATTATTTTTAAGAAAATCTTTTGCATTAGCAGTAAAATTTATGAAATAGTGACTGAGAAGCATAGTTACTCAAATCTCTGCTCATCTCTAGGCACTGTTTGTAAAAGGATGAGTGATAAGAATGACAGTTCTGTAGGACTAGTCTGGCTAGTAAGGCTGTGGTCCTTATTCAAGAACTTTCGGAGGTCTGAGCTTTAAATATGTGACAGCTGTCTGTATGGCTCCAGGGTGCAGTCATTTAGAATTTACATAAGCATTGTAAATTTTGCAGTAAATGAGCTTCCGTACTGATACTCCAGAAATGGTCTTCATTTGTAATTAAATCGAGTGTTGAAAATTTGCCATAGAAATAGTTTAATTTGAATAATTAAATGGTGCTTGAAAAATAAACCAATTAACAAAACCTCAGGATATTTTTTCTAAATCCTTTCAGCAAAATTTCATGCTATGTATAAGGTAACAAAAAAAGTTAAAAAATAAATATCAAGGAGGGAAAGATTTTAGGCCTTTTTGATTCTCTGATATGTCCTTCAAGTTGTTCTTCGTGAAATGACTAAAACATTGTGTAAGAAAACACTGAAATTTGTCTGGAATTAATTTAAATTATTTATTATAATTAACAAAATGCAGGGAGGGGGACAGAAATTTTCCTCTTTTCTGCATAAAATGGATATACAGGTCTAATTTTCATTGTCAGTGATCAAGAATGGAATCAAAATAATTATTTCAACTTAATGTTTTTGGCCAAATTTAAGAGCTGCTCTCATTTAAAATCAATAATGATGTTTCCAGGTTAACACTGTACTCATTTAATATACTGAATCCCCAGGGGTAGGGGACATTTACATGGCAGCTCTTGAGTGATTTCACTTGCTAATTCTGCCAGTAAAATCAGATGATCTCCCAAATGGGGAGAACTAATTAAAAATTAGATGTCTTCCTGCCTTTTTCACTTAGAGTAAAACCCCAGAACTAGAATGTCACAGTCATTCTGTAGGGAGGATTTGTCAAATCTCTTTTCTTTAAGGCTGGTGAGCTTCTGGAAATGTAAAATTAACATCTTCAATTCATAGTTTAAATCCTCAAGATATGAATAATAAGGGTTTTGCACAAAGATAAAGAAAAGTCCATGTGCTCATGCGTCTTAAGACTCTCCAGGAAACAGGTAAGCCAAAAAGACAGGAAGCACTGAGAGAGAAAAGCACTGTAAAACTGCTTCACACAGAACACTTCATTTTTTTTTTTAATAGATATACATCTTTATACAATGCATATGAAGCTACATCTGACAGCAAAGGTTTCTTGAAATTTTTGGCAGGTGCAGAATATTTGTTGACTGTTTGGCTTTACACATAATCTCTGTAGAAGGCGGCCTCCTATGCTAAGAAAACATTTTATGTTTCATAGTTTTGTTCATTATCATGGCCTCAAGCTAATTCATACATAAAGTCCCATCTGGAATCTAAATAAATGTCAAAAGAACCTGTCAGCCATTTACAGCTTCCCTAAGCCAAACATCCAAAAGTAAAGAAAGATAGGTATCATGATAGAACAAAACCAACCATTCAGAGCAAGAAAGGGCACTTTTGAGAATTTCATATCCTGCTTGCTTTGTTTTCATTTTTTGATGTTGACAAAATTATAAGCAAGAAATGCATAAAAAAGGTGGTTATGTATACTAAAACAGAAACCTTATATCAAGAATCTATTTAGTAGTTTGCTCCAATAAAATACTAATAAAAATATTTCTCTTTTCCTTTTTTTAATGTTTTGCTTATAAGATATATCTATACAAAAACCATCTAATATGCTTGAAAAGTTAAAAAATGTCATTTAGCACTGTATTTGTCCAGCTCAATCTTATCCCTGAAAAACAGCCGAAACATCTCTCTCATGGTTTTGCAAAATAGTGATACTGGTAACCTTAACAATATAGAACCTTCTGTCCTGACTTTAGCTATGGCTGCTAATACTTTACTCTAAAGAACCTTTTTGAAGTGACTGAAAAGGTGAAAAATTGTTGCTTTAAGGAAAGTTATGTGTTTGGAAGAAAAAGAGAAAAAAAACCCACAACCCAATCCTTTTCAGATCAGGAAGTAACTAGTTTACAAGTGAATAAAAGCTGTAAACCTGCCTTCTACAAGGAAAAAGTCAGTATTTCACATATAGTAGAAACAATGAAAATCATCATCCACTGAGAAAGTCTTAAATCTTAGTAGCAAAGTATGAGACTGAGCTCTGAAAGAAGTGAGGAGGGAAGGAGAAAAGAGAGGAAGATCTGACATTAAATGTTCGAGTATTGGAGCTAAGTGGCAGGTTTGGGTAGCTGGGAGCTGCCAGGTGCTCTTAAGGGAGGAGATCTTGACAGATCTCCTGTTCAGCTGACACTGTTGTAAATATCCCATTGCACCCCAAACTGCAGCCAGGCAGGGGAGCCCCATGTGCTCTGGCTCACCTGTATTTAGGAAAGAGGGAGACACAGGAGATATCCTGGGTTGGAACACTTTGGGAGATGTATGTGAAGAGGTAGATGAGGAAACATGCTGCGGAGAGGCAGCTGGGGAGAGCATGGGGATAGACTTGTGGAGAAAGACAGGTGGGAGTGGGTGTAGCTATGATATTTTTTGAAAAATCCTTTTGCCAGGATTTTGTTCTTGAGAAGCTGAAGAGCCTCAGGAAAGAAATGTAAACCATAACTATCTGCTGCTGTGGAATGCAACAGGTGCATCTGTGATTGGTGCATGTTGGTTGTTTCTAATTAATGGCCAAACACAATCGGACACTCTGAGAGTCACCAGCTTTTGTTATCATTCCTCTCTTGTCCTTTCTAGCCTTCTGATGGATCTTTTCTCTCTATTATTTTTAGTATAGTTTTAGCATAGCATTTTTAATATAATATATATCATAATATAATGAATCAGCCTTCTGAAACATGGAGTCAAGATTCTTGTCCCTTCCCACATCCTGGCACCCTCGAACACAACCAGAACTGGGTGCTTGCAGAGACACCTGTGGAGGCTGTGCAGGGTGCTGATGGAGACAAGCAGAAACACAGACATTGGTGAAAGAGAGATTCTTGGGGTGAGATTTGAGGAGAGGGCCCAGCACAGGATTGATAGGACTGCAGAGAAAGGTACAAAGGTGACAGCCACAGGAGCCCACAACTCAGCTCCCTGGTCATGTACCACACAACTGTGACTGCTGCTTTGACCCATCTGACCTTCCTCCCAGTCTACCCCTTGAGGCAGCAATGTTATGTAACTTTTAGAAGTGCACGTGTCTGAGATGAGAATAGTTTTTATCTGCCAATGTCATCTCAAACTTTGATTCCATAACTCTGTTGACACTATGGCTTTTTATTACCAGATAGCATGTAGGTATCAGCACCTCCATCACTGTCATATAACTCCCAAAAGGAAGAAAAAACACAGCCCAAACCAAAACAAAACACATAGGGGTGTAGATTCAATAATTTGGTCATGATTTGAAAGGGATTTTTTTGAGCAGCCCTATTCTTAGTGTGTAATTCTGTCCCTTCAGATTTAGAAATCTGACTGGAAAGTAGAGTGCAAAGAAAAAAGTCTAATAAATCATATCAACAAATTGCAAATTTCTTTCACTCCAATATAGATATTTAACAAAATACATCTCAAAATGGCATTCAAAATTACTCTTAGAATAACAAAATGCAATATAATTAACATATCCTGTCCAACTGCAGTATTTTAATATGAGTCATTACAGGGAAGTTGACTAATATTTCTTTTGACACTAGTCCATAGCTAAAGGCATGCCAGAGTAACCCAGGAAAAAAAAAAAGTTATATGTCTTCTTTAATTTACTAGTGTCCTATGTATCTGAAGTATTTCATTTTATGGGTTCTTTTATGCTACATAATGTTTTACAGAACTTTCATTTTACTTCAGTGGTAACAGTATAAGATGGAAAACCAACATACCCTACATAAAATATTTTCCTAGAAAATAGATTATTATTTTTATTTTTAAAAATGTAATTATACATAAACCCATGATAACTACATTATTTATTTTTATTTTTAAAAATTAATCATGTGTTATTGAAGAACTGCATATTTTATTTATTAATATTTG
This sequence comes from Passer domesticus, assembly GCF_036417665.1. Classification (NCBI taxonomy): domain Eukaryota; kingdom Metazoa; phylum Chordata; class Aves; order Passeriformes; family Passeridae; genus Passer; species Passer domesticus. The sequence continues at coordinate 53,019,960 of NC_087475.1, read as the reverse complement.
AAATAATGTAAATGCATTTGCCAGCTTTACTCAAAAACAGCAGAAAGCATTTATCAATATTTCACAATAAATATTTTGTTAAAGAGAATCCATATTGATTTTAAGTTCTTATGAGTATTTGGTGAAATGTTCTATAAGATTTGCAAAAATAAAATTAATACCTTCATAAGTGTCATATTATTCCAGTGAGAACTCCAGTTCTAGAGCATTCTTGACATTTTAAGTTTATTTCAGCAAGTGCTAAAGATGTGACTACCAACACTCATAAAATGATTTTGAAAATTAGAAAAGTGATGAATAGCAGCAAATGGATGCCCACTCATCCATTTTTAAGCATCTAGTATCTTGGCTTTTCTGAAATAATTTTTAACACAGGCCCAAGGCTGAATAACAATACAGAAGGATGTTTCTTCTTTATCAGTTATGTATTAAAAGAATCTGCCTGCAAAACAGATGTTATTTTCCAGCTCTCAGCTATTCCACTATCATGGACTGCTGCTTTACCTCATAAAAAGGTTAGTGGAATGGATGTCAAGGCAGCAGTCAGAATACTGTGTTCTTTAAACACCCTGTAGTCTGTTTATCCTAGCAGGGTTTTTCTTCAAGGGACTCTCTGCTTGATCTTGTATTTATCAAATCCATTAGGAAGGATTACATTGAATCTATCCTGAGTAAACTTCTAAGTCTGCATGAATAAGAACAGAGATTAGTTCAAATGTGACTTTTTAACTCATGCTCTGTAGCTCATAATTGTAAAATTAGTGGAGGAAGTGACTGAGGGTCATAGTTCTGTATCCTCAGGCAGAGTAGTGAAAGAAATGAGTGGAAGCCATATGCTTCTTGTGCTGTGTAATAGATGTAACACTGGGAAAGAGTGCAGGAATTGAAAAGAGAATAAAGTTACATTTGGGGAAGATACTATTTCTAATAATGTTAGACTTTTAGTTTTATATTTACTAATGTTTATTATTTCTCTATTGTTTCATATTAATAAAATAGAAAAAATATCAGTCAATGCTTCTGTCTTTTTTGAACTCTTTCTTTGGAGACACCATTAATACATAACAAGACCTGAATATTATATAAGCGAATAATGAGATGAACTTCCAGAATACAGTAATATAAATGGGACAAAATTTAGTGGGGTCATGTGTATAGGAACTTACATAGTGCATTTCTACTAGATTAACTGAAAGCTAATCAGTAGAATATTACTTCCCTGACCATGAGTGTACTCTGCCAAATTAATACAGATATGGTAAAAATGAAGGGAAAGTGTAAAAAGTACCCTGCTACTCCCAGTAGATCAGAATTATTGCACAAAGGTTTAGAAAAGGGAATAGAACAGAATATCTTACTTCAGTTGAAAGGTCTCTTTAACAGTCATCCCAGTCCAACTCCCTGGACAAAAGTTATTAAGTTATTATTTGACCATGTCTTGGTAAATAAACACTGACTATCACTAGATACCAAGGAGAACAGCCCAGTACCTCTCTCTCCCTCTCCTCACAAAGCTGTACAGAGCAATGACGTCACCCTTCAGCCTCCTTTTCTTTGAACTATACAAAAAAAGTCCTCATCTGCTCTTCAGAAGAAATTCCATCCAGCTCCTCTGGATGCATTGGACTACCTTAACACTGTGGCCCAGAACTACACAGAGCATCCCAGAGTGAGACCTCAGCAATGCTGAATACAGCATGATGGATAATCACCTCTTTTGGCTGACTGGCTGTGCTTTGCCTGATGCACCCCAGGATGCATTTTGTCATCTTGGCTGCCAGGGCACACTGCTGGCTCCTGCTGAGCCTGCTGTTAATTGGCCCCCCAGATCCCTTTATGCAGGGTTGCTTTCAAGCCAGTCTTCTTCCTAATATATACTTGTGCCCAGAGACACATGACTTGACAGGAGACTATAAAAGTTATGCTAAGGAGTAGCAGTTACAGGGGCTACTAGCACTTAAAATTGATGAAATGAAGATGGAAAAGTCAGTACTAAAAGGTAGAACATAAAAATAAGAGTTATTAAAGTTAGGGGATAAATGTTGGTGCAAGAACAAATGGGCTCAGAATGACTATGAATAAAGTTAATATCTAAATTTGAACTTTCAGATAGCAGATTTGCTGAGACAAAAAAAATGGCCTATTTTATAGTGGCACTTATTTCAGTGTGAAAAGAACATCTTCAGTGCCTTCACATGGCACATACAGGACAACCAGTTGATCACACTAAGGCATCATAGCATTATGAATGGCAACCTGACCAACCTGATCGCTTTGGACAAGTTGAACAATGGCAACGTGGTAGGCAAGAGCTGTCTGGACACAGTGACCCAGACCTCTTGTTGGTATGCAGGTATGACTATAGATCAATAATTACTCTATAAATAGTGGGCAGTTCAGCACCCACTGAGCTTTTCTGTACAGCCATGGGCTGCACACCAGGATCTCCCTTTACTAGGGATGGCTCTCAAGGTTGCTCTGTGAGGCTGACAGATTCCTTGCCAACAGATCCTTGGTAAGAGATTAGTAGCACACTAAACATTGAAATCTTATCTGAGTTTCGTAAAGGAATGATTTTGCACATCAAATCCTTTAGACATAAACCATTGAACAAGTTAAGGACTAGGATTGAATCCAGCCATATCTAGATCACTCTCTGAGAAGGAATTTAAAAAGCAAAAAGTTTCTTCCAAAACCTCTTTAATTAATTAGAGGGTCTTGCTAGTAATTTTATCTGACCCAAGTATTAATCAAGTGTGCCTTGTCATCAAATCTTGTTAAACTTCTGTCTCATTTACCATTAAAGTTGTTCAACTCACTGTTTTATATTAATAAAGTGTATAGTTGCTTTGCTCTTATGAATGAAGTTTATCACTCTGATGTCAGAACCCCTCACTACAAGAAAGACACTGAGGTGCCAAAGCACATCCAGAGAAGGACAACAGAGCTGGTGAAGTGGCTGGAGTGAGATGAGGAACATCTAAAGGAATTTCAGTTTTTCACCTGGAGAAAAGGAGATACAGGGGGCACCTTATTACCCTCTACAGCTATCTAGAAGGAGAATCTAGTGAGGTGGGTATCTGTTTTTCTCCCAAATAACAAGACATAACAAGATGAAATTACCTCAAGTTGGATTAGGAGAAATTCAAATTGAATATAAGGAAATATTTCTTCACCAAACATATTGTCAAGCATTGAAAATGATGCCCAGGGAATTGATTGAGTCACCAATCCTGGTGGTATGTAAAAGATGTGTAGCTGTGGTGCTTAGGGTCATGATTTAGTGGTGGACTCGGCAGCACTGTAAGTGGTCAGACTTTGATCTTAAAGAGCTTTTCCACCTAAAGAATTCTATGATTCTAAGTACAGACCTGCACTTAGATACCTTAAAACAACTGAAAGTAAAAATTTATTGCTGGTAAAAGTTTTTTGGGTTTTTTTAAGAAAGAAAAGACCAAGATATAGTGGAAGTCAACCACTCAAAAAATCTAAAGCACAAAGAAAAAACCAAAACCACATCAAAACAGCTCAAAACAGACAAAATGAAGTTTAGCTTTGTATTTTCCTTGTAGTTTTATCTCAGTGGTGAAACAAGTCTGCTAATCAGAGAGATAAAAATATGAAATTTCTCATGAAACATAGGGTTGCATCATAACAAACAGAGTTTCTGATAGTTGAAGCTATTATTTCAGAAGTTCAATTCTATTCTTACTCTATGGAATAAATTAAAGGAGATTTAAAAAAAAAAATCAATAGACTAGGATGGCAATCTACATTCTGGTATTTGATACCTGCATACAACTTTGCTGGAAAAGTTTGGGAGGAAATTTGGCTGTGCTACGTGATTACTATTCAGTTTTCTAATTCTATGTGGGCTTTATTTGCACAACTTTATAACAGGCTTAGTAATACAACACACTAGTAACCTTAGACAATTTATGCATTATTGAAGTCTTACTGTAAAATATTGGCTGTAACAAGTTCATCTCATTGTATTAATTAATATGAATTATGGATATCATTAATTAAATTACCAACAATTTATGTTTCAAAAGTTGAAATAACTTTCTCATGTGTCATACGTCCATGAGATACTTTATTTACATACTTAATACTTCGCAGAGCTTAATTAAAAATTATTTCATTTTTTAAATCATATGAGAGGGAAAAATTGTCAAGTAAAAAATAGAAAGATAAAAAGAATAAGTCCCTCATTCTCAGAAAGAATGGTAAAAAACAGGAAAACAATTGAATGTTCACTATAAAACATAATCAGCAAATACAAATATTAAAAAAATGGTGTCAGAGAAATAAAGCGAGAACACTTTTTCAGCAGTGCTTAAGTATTGCCCAGCAAAGGAGTAAAAAGAAAAAGGGGGGGAAAGAAACAAAAGAAAAGGAAGACAATGGAAAAAGAAAAAATAAATAAAACAGACTGAGTATTGAGATTCTTGCAGTGAGTAACATGGGGAATTTCAAACAAGATGGTCAGTCACTGAGCATTAGTTGCCCCAGCAGCCTCACCTGCTTTCTCCAGCAATGCCTCCAGCCCTGCTCTGCTTGCCTAGATCAGGTGCTATGGGACAGGCTCTGGCCATGACTGCCTACGGCCTCTGCCAGGGTCACCCAGGGCTCCAGCTCCGCTCAGGGAGCAGCCCTGCTCTTTGCTGCTCCTGACCTACATGACCACGTGACCAGGATGTGTACAATCCGGCCCTTTAATCACACCTGAAACATCTCCTGCGTATCCTCGGTGCACAGAAGAGATTGTCACATGTGACCATTTCTGTATCCATACAGTAGTAGCCATTTACTGGGGTCTTATTTACTCTTAAAAGATTTTCCACTTCTGCACAGGAACCATTTGGAGTTTCTGAAAAAGTCAGGTTTTTCACCCAAAGGGTTAGTCAATATTTTGCATGTACACACTGGTACAGATGGCATATTTCACCTGGGAAAATCTTAGGGACAGTTTGAAATTCTGATCTGGAGAGGTCTTCTGCAAATTAGTCAATGGCTTTTTGGGAAGATGACTAAGATTTCAATAATGAACTTCTCTCTGATCAGTCCATTATCTCAACCTTGCAGATATCTTCACAGGGAATTTCCGGACCACACCAAGAACTAATGACTTAAGTGCATTGGGTGTGCACAAAAGCTCAGAACTCATACCCTGTTATACAGCAATTAAAGCTGAAGAAGAAATTTGAGTCTAACTTGCAAATTATATTTTATACCTTTCACAAACAAGAGAGAAACTAGCAAATGAAGTGTTCTGCTGTGGTCATGAGAATAGCAGAATGATAACAGCTTAACTGCTATCACCTGAATATGTCATACATATAACTGAATATATCTCCTTGTAGCTGAAAGCAAGATTGGATATACTGAAAAATAAGACAGGAGGAGCACCTACCTGCCTTGAGTTTTGCAGGTCCACAAGGACAAGGCCTGCTTTGACCAAAAGCTGAAGTAACATTCTATTGAGAACAGTCTCCTCACATAAATCTCCTGGTTCCCTATTGCAGGGCATTCTCAGTCATCCTCATTAACATAAACCTTGACATAAAATTACACTAATATAATTTGTAGTTGCCCATCTTTTAAAAAGACCCCTAAGCCCTGCAATCCATTGAGTTGTTACCACCTCTCCAGATTTACAATGGCAATATGCACAGTAATGATTTTATTTTAAGCAGAAATCATTTGAAGTACATTATTCAGCAACATGAATTCAATCATATAAATATTTAAAGATGGGCATTTATTATAGGTATGAGTTAATGAGCATAGTATAATTAAGGAGTCTTTGTTTAATTACATATTTAGATGCTAGACAATATCTTGCTTCTCAACTGAAACTCCTGCACTATTTTAATTTTAGACTTCGAAGCATTTCTCCCAAAAGATTAGTTTTAAATGTCAGTGTTCCTTACTCTAGCCAAATGCAGCAAATGAAAATGTGATAATAAGAGATGTGATGGCTGTACTGCATCCATAATGCATTAATTGACACCACCTTCTAACATTTCTTACATGCAATATCTAAGTAGGACTCAGACACATTGTAGTTCCTCTTAGCTGCCAATTGTTAAACTCATAATGATTCTTTTCCCTGTTATTTTTCCCCAGGACTCTTTTCCTCCAAGGTTCCATAATACATCAACTATATTTCTGTAATCCTGTGAAGTACTCTTCTCATATTCATTGTAGGAGATTTGGGAGAGACTGCAAGGTGATCCTTTGGCTCACAATGACCACTCCTACTTCCACATTAGTTTCTGCTGGGAGGTGATCCAGTTGCCTAAAAATAGAGATTTCAGTTTAGGCTAGTGCTTTTTCAAAATTGCGTTTAATTGTGAGATAGCTGCCTAAAGGCAGACATCTTACTTCCCTATTTACAGAATGGAAGATGTTATGGGTAGGAAGCCTTCAGCTAGAGTGGTTCAGGTGACTCAGCTTTATCTAGCTGACACATAAAGGAAAAGTGCTGCAGGGCATCACACTAAAACCTCCTCCTCCTACTTATTCCCTTAATTTTTCTGCTCAGTGTTGCTACTTCTTCAAATCCATCAGTTCCCTGCTTTTCAAAAACCACAGACGTTGGAGGTTTATTTTTCCTTTTCTGCTAGCAAGAAACTTACCCCTAACCCCAGATGAGCTATCTAGAACATAGAAGATTCAATTTTCATGGACAAAGATCTGTTGTCTCTTTAAGACAATTATGAGAGAAGAGTCATGCTTCTAGTCTTACAGAAGCAGAAATTTTGCAAAACCCAGCACGCCTGGACACCACAGTTCCCATCTGTCACAGCCAAAACCAATTAGCTAGATCATGCAGATATCATGTATGTTCAGCCAATAAATATTGCAGTTGTTATGTGTAGTACAGTGCGGTTGATGATTTACATGCTTGACTTCTTGCTCTAAGAGTCCACAGATGCTGGCAGCTGAAAATTGCTCTGTCACTGAGTAGCATGTAGGATGGTGGTGTTTTCACACTTTGTCCTGTAAGGTGGAAGAAGCCTATAATATAAGACTCTCACTGGAGGAGAGGGACTAACTAAGAATAGCTGGGGTTGTCAAAGGAAAACAAATCAAGGATGTTCTGAGTGGGCCTGGAAAGATAAACAGACGGTTTCCTCTTTCTTCACTGTCATCACATTGTATACAGGATAAGAAGATAGAGTCAGAAGTATTGCATGCAATAGATGCCTTCACTGAGAACACATATTCAGTACTGACAGATTTCTACAAGGACACAGTATCTTCACAGACCTGACAGCAATGCCTGATCTTTCCTATAGTGGTGTCAGCATTCATCTGACCAGGTAAACTGCTCAAGTTCCATGGATAATATGGACCAAAGTCCCAGTTGCACAGTATTGTGGATGACTGTCTACAAGCCACAAGAAACCAGCACTTATTCATCTAGCCTAAGCAGGAAATGTTTGCTTCAGGTGGTCAACACCATGAGTCTTTCATTATCAGCCCAAGTTTACATGAGTTCCCTTTCTCTTGCAGCAAAACCAGTTAAAATATGTAGTAACAAAAGTTACAGGTTTATTTAGACAGAGAAGTCTGAGGCCCAGAAACATGACTAAGAAATCAAACTGTCACTGACATAAATTCCAATTTATGCCTTTTCTTTCAGTAGCTATTAGTAATTGAGTCTATATCCCTCCAACATGTGGAATACCTAAGGAATAATAAAAAAAAATATTTTAGGAGAGATTTAATATTTCTATAGATATATCCTCCTGCTTATAATCCTTTCCACACATTAGTCTAAATTTTTGGAGTCTGACAGTTGAAGTTGGAGTATCGTGTCTCATTCTGATCACTGCCTTTAGTTGCCAAATTCTATCTTGTACAGTATAAAAAAGGAGAAAGTTTCAAATTAAATTTCCTTACACTATTAGTGAGTGCACCGAAAGGATATCTGAGATAAGAACTGTGGGAGTCACCAACTGAGAGGGAAGTGTTTGAAGCTCTATAGGAGTTCTCTGTGCTTTAGGACTGTTCATTCAAGGATCCATTCCCATGCCTGTAAAAAACTGTAATTCAAAGCATTAAGACTGTCATGAATGCATAGGGGAACTCCACATGGCCTTTATCAAAAGGCAGTCAAAGAGGGGTACAACATTATATATTTGTTTGGAAGCAGCTGATTTGACACTGTCTTGGATAAGTTCTATTGATTCTGCTGTTACACTCTAGATGTAAGTATACATCAGCATAAGGAGATTATTTTGGTAATATTATATGGCACAATACAGTATCTCTATCCAGATATAGATGCTTGAAGGAAATTCATGCAAGATTTTCCACAAATTCAGCCTTTGATATAATCATTCAAATTAAAAAAAGTTAAAAGTCTCTTTAATTTCCAGCCTATGGTAAATACCCGAGTCTCTGCTGTAGAGTAATTCTATTTTCCAGAACTCCACAGCTCTCCATTTATGGAACTTGTACCAATGAGAAAAAAAACCCAACTGGACAGCATTTAAATGAGCCCATTATTATCTCTCAAAAATTTCCTTTCTAAAAAGCATGCAGTAACAACTAAATAGCTCATCAGGAAGTTTGAGGGAAGAGTGGATGGATTTTTGCATTTTGATCCTTCAGTCTACAACTGTCATGTCAAAAATCCTTTTCTCTCTCTCTCTCTCTCTCTCTCTCTCTCTTATTTTTTCTTTTTTTTTTTTTTTTTAACTTCATTCATTCCTGGCATCATAAGCTGCAGAGATGCCCAGACCTCAATGGCATCTTTGCTCCTCCATTAATAATCAGTGAACAAATGAAAAGACATGAAAAAATTCACAATATAAGTTTAATAAATGGATCCCTTTATGTGCTGATTTTTCTTTCAGATATCTCTCCCGTTCCTTGATTATGTGTTTTTCCTTTGTAGAGCCTTTTGCCAATCTGTACGCAGGGACTGATACCAGAGGAAGGTTGCTAAGCAACTTCAAATGAAAATCATATAGTGGACTACCAGGCATTTCTAATGAAGCCTTCTTGATCCATACCTTAGTCTTCACACCTCACGAGTAAGCCTGGGATTATGAACCAGTGTAACAGATAGGAAGTGGTTTCCAATTAGTATACCCGAGTGTGTAGAGAAGCAGCATGCCAGAAGGAAAGTTATTAATGAGAGTAAGATATACACACTTAATATTCAAGGGCATCAGACTGAGAAATCATGGAATGACCAGCTAGAGAGGTTTATTGGATACACAGTTGTGCAAGCTGCCTAAGCTTCAAGTAAAGAGCTGAAAAGTAAATGAAATGGTAAACAACATCAATAGTGAAGCCTTTGGTTGCATCTATATTATTAAATAAAGCTCCTGGAAATGCTTCTGAACACTATTTCATATTGTGTTAGCCTGCTGGAATGGTCCCTGAAAATCTTGTGCCATTTAGAGTCTCCTAAAACATTTCTTAGGATTGTGGATGACCCCAAAAGGCACTGTGGATGTATTCATGATGTCCTGCAGCATAAGGGAGTTTAATAGTTTAATAGTACAAATGCAGGTTCTTCCACAGAGTTGCCCTCAGTAATAGACAAAACTCTGATTCATAATTGTTTGTTAGCATAGGCTGAGCCTGTAGGGATTCAGCTGTGCTGTTTCAATCTTGACAAATTTCTTGATCTCTGCATCCAGAACATTTACCCAAATGTTCTGATTTGGATTTTTATACTTTCTTATGTGACATTCAGAAACTTTTGATCAAAACTAGAATTTGTAGTTTTCCAAGAATAATTTTCTGAGTACAGGTGATACATATATGCAGTTTACCAGACTTTCTATATCTGCTGTTTTACAGTATAAAAATGGTTATTTAAATAATTCACCACTTGAATTTCAATTATTGAAAAAGTCTTATTACTCAGTTCTATTATTCTGTGTACTTCCTTCTTTTTGCCTTGTTACTTTGGCAATTATGAGCATGCACAATGGCTATTGTGTTCCCGTGGAGAGACATCAAATGCGCAGGCTCTTATAATTTTGTCACTGATTAAATAATACATAATCCCTGCAGGAAACTTGCAGGATGTCTCTCATTGTCACTGCTTCTGTTTAGTTTTCTTATTCTTTTAAATCTTTCCCTATCTTCCTACTCACACTCTGAGTAACCAATTTCTGATTTTCTTTCCTATCTGGCTTTACCAGTTTTTCTCTGAATTGGATGATTTTTAATTAAGCCATGCGAAGTGAAATAATTGTAACAGGAAGAGTGCTAAATTCAAAAATCTAATGTATTTTGTCAGTTTTATTCACTGTAGAGATAAAAGATATGTCTTCAAATCTTCCTATGTGAAGAAAGTCTTGTGAATATCTTGAAAAATATCTGTGTGCAGGTATTTTGCACACAGTTAATGCTATAGTCATTGCTTTGGCAAATTATACAGAAATCCAGCATTGTGTGTTTTGCAGCCTATAGGGAGAGGTTTCTAGGCATTGAGAGTGGGCTTTGTCTCACCTAACTTTAGACATCTGAAATTCATCTAGGTATCCTAAACAGTCAATAGAAATACAAATACCTGCGCAGAACAAGAGGTGAGATCCATCTTACCGTGTGTCTTGAAAAGGAGTATCTATGTGTGAAAAAGATTATAGTCAGAATTCTGCTCAGTGCAGTCAATAAAGTTTAGAGAGTTGACAATTTTATTCTGTAGTTTATATCCACAGAGGCTGAAGGGCTCTCCATGCTCCAGTGCCTACCAGTCTTCTCAATTATTCCAATCCTTGAGTTGAATCCGAGCAGAAAAAAGTTTTCTCAAGGTGATCTTTATCAAAAGAATCAATGTTAGGTAGAATAAATCAATTACTTTTCTGCCAATTTAATATAAAGGTATTCTCAAGATTAAATACATTTGCTTAGGTGAGAGAAATCATACGCTATAGATGTAATGAATTGCCCAGTATTGACAGAAGAAAGAAGCAAAAAAGCATGCAAATAAATGTGCAATGCAGTCAGCAGAACTTAGAGAAATGAGTGAAAAAATATTTGCTTTTTATGTAAGATGAATCTGAGATATACGTATAGAGTCCATAATTATGTTTTTCATTCACATTTAAAATATGAAAGAGGGTAAGATTATGATATAAAAAAATAATGGCTTTTAGCTAGAATATTTCATTAGAGACCTGTACCCTGTGAATTGAATACATGTTTAGCCACTTATTAGCTTCCCATCAGCAATTTTTGCATTTTTAATAGCCTTTAAAATCTATAATTTAATACTTCTTGAATTTTTTTTTTTTTTTGCTAATATTTGCATGAGCTTTATTTTTGGAACATTGTGAAAAATTTCCAGAAATGTTTCATTTGGCTGCTCTGTCATTTGTACAATATTATAAAGCATTTATGGTTTTGTCTGTAGAAGACAAACCCACTAAACAAGAGTATTCCCATTATACTTCTCCACTATTTCTTCCCCCATTGATCAAAGACAATTTTGTATTATTTCTAGAATCCCAGAACACACTCCTAATTTATCAAACAGAGCTTCTCATCAAACAAAGCAACACACTCATATGTTTATTTCTGCCATCTTGCTTGAAGGGCAGTTACCCCACTATTAGAATCTAGACTGGAAAAAAAATGCCTCAACTCATCTACCATCTAGTTCTTTTTCCTGGTGAATTAATTTGTAATGCTCTGATACTGATTGTTACAGATTTTGGTTTCCAGTATTCTTCAGAAAAGTCAAAATATTTTGAAAAAAAAATGCCACATTCACAAAGCAATGTAAAGAATTCTGCTGTAAATAAATAGTCACAAATATCTAGAAACAAAGGTGTACAATTATTTGGTCACATCTGAAAAGTTGTTTCATGTTGCATTCTAGACACCAACTTCTATAAAAACTGTTGTAAATTTTATATATCTCCCAAATCAAAACCTAAATATCTCCTGATAGGGTTAATTAACATTATAAGTAGTAAATATACTTTGTGTTAGAAACAAACTAAAACAAAGGAAAAAAAAATGCAAAAGCACAAACAAAAAAACCCCAAAACCTTAAAACTCAAACTCACAAACAAACTACCAAATGAAACATTTTATTCAGCTGCCACTTTTTCACTTATCTTCCACAATGTAAAGGTAGCTTTTGGCAATTTAAGGAGTAGAAAGTATCTATTTGAAACCATATTGCATCTAAAAATATTTTGGCCTGAATATTGTTTCTAATATGGTTTTCTGTTCTAAGTGAGTAGCAGCACTTTCTGCTGTTGTATGAGTTGTAATTGAAAATATTACTTGTATTTATTTCTGTGGTTTTAAGCAACTTAAATTGTGCAAGATGACTTTGTTACAGGAATAAATTGCTCATATTTATTTATGTGTATATGTATGTCTCTGTACCTTATTGTACAAATCTTTTAATTTGTTTAATTTGTTTAATAGACTTTTCCTACACTCCAAGTTTCACTACTATATTTTGGCAATAACTTTTAAAACATTGTTGAAGAAGCAATCCTAACAATCAGTTCCTAAAAATTTACTTTTGGAAAGTGGAGAACTAAATTTTCACTGAGTTTAAATATCCAAGATTAAATAACTAAATTTTCCCACTGAAATTCAAGTTTTAAAAGAGCAAAATAAGAACATTATTAAGAACAATATTTATTCTACATAATTCATAAGATGTACTGGATATTCTAATAGACAGCTTTACTGTTTCTGATGAAAACATTTTAGATTTTCCAAAGGAGAAGGGAAGAAGGATGGTGGGAAAACCACGTACCTTTAAGCAATTGATAGGCAAGTTCCTTTAGTCACTACTTAGTGCCTCTGCAGTCTGTAGCATAAGTTCTTCGTATTCTAAAAGAAAAGAAGAAATAGAAAGATTTGGAGAAGGTTATTTAAATATATGTGCTCATAGTCACTACTTAAATCAAGGTTAAAATGAGTTCCCAGCTCAATAGATTTCTGGCAGATGAGGACAAAGAATTGTAGCAACATGTGTTAGCCCAGCCTCTACTCTGTTCCCTTCAGTTATCAGCCTTTTAACAAATTATAATTTCTACCTGAATTTATAGTGCATGCTTTGAATATATGTTGCATATGCTGTATTTGCCTATTTATAATAGTGGCTATTTTCTTATTTTACAAGCTAGAAATTATGGACAGGGCACCATATATGCTCAACATAGTTTTTCACACCAAATTACTTTATGGTTCATACATTTTATAAACTTGCCAGTACTAATCCAGAAGGCTTGATAAGAACTTTGATACACTGTTAGTTCTTTAAGTGCTTCCTGTGAAAACTGCTGTAGTTAAACCACGTGCAATGGAAGGTGTTTATTTTCAGCTTTTCTGATAGCATTTATACTTGGCAGAAGCACTGCAATATGATGTTGAAAAAATATACATGACATATTTGCACTATTACCTTTTAATTAAAACTAGTTTGTAATTTCATTCATTGCTCATATAATTTCTATTATGATTGATGTCCTGATTTTCAAGAGGGTATATTTATGATTTTTCCATTCACTAGTATGTGCCTGTAATTTAATTAAGTGTGTATTTATTACATACCTCTTACAAACCAAGCCTCTATTGGACATTTTTATGGGTCTGAGGAATCAATAGATATTTACTTCGTTGTATTTGTAGTGATTATGCTTCCAATATCAACCTCCAGAAACTGAACAAATGAACAAACAATCAAGTTCTTTCTTCTGTTGAAATCTGTCTGATCAAGCCATATTTTTACTAATAATGCTTAAGAATTTTCTCAGTTCATCAAATCAAGTCATGGTGAGGTATTCAGTTGGTAAATTTGGAATTGCTTTCTCACCATTGTTGTTGCCTACATTCCACTTCTCACAAACCTCTTGAAATGCAAATGAGCTTAGGTAAATTTCCATAGTAGATTTCTTATCTTAATAGCAATCAAAATCTCTAGAAACAATTATTATTATGTTAAATTTAACTATGTTTGTATAAGAATGATATTTGTAAAAATATATCTCTGATAAAAGAAAATCTATTTTCAAGGTTATACCTACAGTTTGCCTGTACTGATTTCAGTTTTGTATTTTTGAATTTTCAATATGGAATTCTAATTCTCAGTTTAAAATCACTTCTAAATACCACACAATTTTGTTATTTATCCATTTTTATGTTTCAAAAATGATATTTAGGGAAGAGTAATTTACTGTAACTACTTCACAGTTTGCAAATTAACATCAACGTTGAGAAAAGGAAGGAAGGAAGGAAGGAAGGAAGGAAGGAAGGAAGGAAGGAAGGAAGGAAGGAAGGAAGGAAGGAAGGAAGGAAGGAAGGAAGGAAGGAAGGAAGGAAGGAAGGAAGGAAGGAAGGAAGGAAGGAAGGAAGGAAGGAAGGAAGGAAGGAAGGAAGGAAGGAAGGAAGGAAGGAAGGAAGGAAGGAAGGAAGGAAGGAAGGAAGGAAGAAAGAAAGAAAGAAAGAAAGAAAGAAAGAAAGAAAGAAAGAAAGAAAGAAAGAAAGAAAGAAAGAAAGAAAGAAAGAAAGAAAGAAAGAAAGAAAGAAAGAAAGAAAGAAAGATTTCCACATGACAGAAATCTTAAAAATTATAAAACTCCTGTATGTATGATATTTAAGTGCCAAAACTGTTACTAGAAAAAATAATGCTAAATTGAATATGTATGTGAGACCAAAACAGTAAAACTCATTGGATGGTGATTTCTCAGAATCAATACTGTCTGTTATTTCTATCTTAAACTACTTACTGCTACTGCACAGTATGAATATTATCACAGAAAAATAGAATGGTTTGGGTTGGAAGGCACCTTAAAATTCACCTAAATCCACCCCCCCGCCTCCCATTTCATTGGCAGGGACACCTTCCACTAGACCACACTAAGCTTAAAGACCCATTCAACCTGTTCTTGAACAGTTCCAGAAATGGGTCATCCACAACATGTTCCAATGTCTCACAACCCTCCTGTCAAGGAATTTATTCCCAATATCCAAACAAAACATATACTCTTCAGGTTTTAAAGCCATTGACACTTTTCGTATCACCACATGCACTTGTGTAGCTCATCTCCCTCCTTCTAGAAGGCTGTCATCAGATACTGGAGGGCTGCTATAACATTTCCCCAGAGTCTGCTCTTCTCCAGGCTGAGAAGATGTCTGGAGGACTCTGGCTTGATTACAGATCCCCTGTGCTACACTGGGGTCTTAGACCATTGTTCTTATTAGGATTTTTGTGTGATGGTCAGCCACTGTTTATTGTTCTTCATTGTGGTAAAGGTAATAAATAGTTGGTTGATTTAATAAAGACACACTTGAAATGATAAGAGCTAAATTTAAATGTAAAATTAATTTGAGAAAGACTCCTAAACCTGTGGTCAGTTACCCCACCCCATACACTTCTTATAAATGACATTCCTTGCAGATGTTATGATCCATGAAACAAAGCCAAGTGATGTATACTACTTAAGAGAGATGTTATACTTGCTTACTGGAATATATTATTATGGTTATAAAACAATGCCCTGAACATTAAGAGCAACATCATAAAATAATGAAGTGCTGTGGTTTAAAGTAAAATGCATTTTAAGGAAATGAGTTTTGGGGCTAGCACAGCAAGATCTCAGAAAGTGAGTGCCAGCTTAGTTCTCTGGTTCAGAGAAAAGTGAAGAAATTCAGGAATGTCCTCCTGTGAAAATAGGTTACAGATCCTTCTGCAAAACAGTTAACCACCAGCATCAGAAATGTGTGCAAATAAAATACTAGCCACTACAAGTTTACCATCCATGAATGGTAGAGCAACTCAGACTCATAGCAGTGGTTTTGCTGCTGTGCTTGTTAGAATAGACAGAAAATAATGAGGACAAATATTTTTTCCAACTAGTTTATTTCAGTATTGGTACAAAGACTATTTCCCTGCCCTCAGGAGACAGCAAAAACTGTCAACAACTGAAATGCTTCAGAATTGTAAATGATCTGAATCACAAATATTTCTTTTCAAATAAAATTTAAAATGTAAGTCATAACTATAAAACAGAGCTATTTAAAGACGAATGTACTATATATACTAAAATATTCCCAGAGATAACTATTGTGTCCTAAGCCTGTTTAAAAGTCTAGAGTTCCTAGTAAAAAACTTGTACATAACTGAGGTACCTCAATGATATTCTCTTTTCATATTAATTATACTCTTCAGTCTCACCACCTCTACAATTGATTTCCATAAGTCCTTTGAAAACAGTAATTCTTTTTTTTTAGTTCCATTAAAAAAATTACAGTGACAAGAGTTATTTGCATTCCCTATTTTCTATAAAGCCTAAACATCAAGACGTAAAAACTTTATATTGAAATTTTATTTCATATAAAACTAAATTTTAAATGGGGAACAGAGAGAATGGGAGCCTCAAGCTAAAGTATTTGGGCTTCTAATTCTTATATTTATGACAATATCTGGAAAGAGAACAATTAGGTTAGCAGATGTTTAACATTTGCACATTCTCTTCCACTAAAGAAGAAGTCAATAATTGATTTCTGGTCCTGCCTTCACAAGCTGCAGCTTCCTTCAAGGCACATCCACCTGCAGTGTCATGGAGCCCTCCATGGGCTGCAGTGTTGGCATGTGTTCCTCCATGGTTCTCCAGGGACTGCAGGGAGACAACCTGTTTCACTATGATGTCCTCCAGGGACTGCAGGGCATTCTCTGCTCTGTCAGCTGGAGGAGCACCTCCTCCTCCTTCTTGTCTCACCTTAGTATCACAGAGCTGCTTCTCATACTCTTTTTTTTTCTCACTTGTCACTTACTAGTCATATGTTTTGTGCTTTTAAAAATATATTTTCACATAGACTGATGGGCTCAGTTGCAAAAATGTGTCTTGCTAGAAAATTACATGCTATACAAAACCATGATTTTGTAGAAAAGAACAGTGGAAGTACAAAAATACTGCTAAAGAAGTGGAAAATTGACAATGCTTCATTGTAATATGTCCCCTTGTTTTGCCTTCTTTCTCCTTAAGATCTGGAAAAAATATTGGGCATATGACTGTGTTGTTTCAAGGAGAAGATTTTTTTAGGATTATAAGATGTGCATTCAAATTTCTGTTGAGAAAAATCACTTTGTCTTATGTGATAGGTATCATTACCCAGCATATGCTACGGAGTATCACTAGTGACAAATTCTGACCAACAATAACAGATCAAAATCTGGTGAGAGCAAGCAATATACCCTGAGAGGCTAGAACAGAACCATAGAATCGTAGAATCAGCTGAACTGGAAGGGGCCCATCAGGATCACCAAGTCCAACTCCCAGCGCTGCATGGTACCATCCTCAAGAATCACACCATATACCTGAGAATAATGTCCAAAAGCTTCTTGAACTCAGACAGGTGTGATGCTGTGACCACAACCTGGAGAGAGTCTTGCAGTGCCCAGCCACCCTCTGGATAAAAAACTTTTTCTTGATATCCGACCTAAAACTCCCCTGACTCAGCTGCATGCCATTTCCTTGAGTCCTTTCCTTCTAGACCTCATTTGAATACTTTCTAATACCTTAATGTCTTTTTTTGTTATGGCACCTGAAACTGCCCCCAGCACTTGAGGTGAGGCTGCTGCAGAGCAGAGCAGAGCAGAACAATCCCGTCCCTTGCCCGGCTGTGATGCTGTGCCTGATGCACCCCAGGACAGGGTTGGCCCTCCTGGCTGCCAGGGCACTGCTGACTCATATTCAGTTTGCGATTGTCCAGGACCCTGGGTCCCTTTCTGCAGTGCTTCTCTCCAGCCCCTTGCTCCCTAGCCTACACACCAGGATTGCCCTGTCCCAGGTGCTGAATCCAGCACTTGCTCTTGTCCAACTCCATATGGTTGATGATTGCCCATCTCTCTTATTTGTCAAGATCTCTCTGCAGGGCGTCTCTGCCCCCAAGGGAGTTAGTTGACAGCTCCTCCCAATTTAGTGTTTTTGGCAAACTTAATATTCTTTCAAGTCCTAGGTCCGGGTTGTTAAAAAGATGTTGAAGAGAACTGGCCCAAGGATGATACTGTTTTAGCCACTGAAACTAGCACTTCATACTTAGTTCCTTAGTGAAGAAATCACAACAAATGTCTTCTTATTCTTTTCTTTTATACCCATGCAGATATCTTTGGTTATGTTCATGTTTTTTATCCCACAGCAGCTGACATGAAATTCACACACACAGCAAAAACACACTTTTCCTACTGTTACTAGACTTAACAATTTTACAATCTGTGAATTTAGTGACCTTTGCAACTAAATTCAGACCTTCAACATTTCTCATAAAAATAGTAAAATATCCTCGGAAGAAGTGAAAACTTTGCTGCATACTCTGTAAGACTACAGAATACGTGATAATGAGTTAGCATCACAATAATTTAAGCACATTCCCTATATTTTAGCAGGGAAAAAAATTAAAATAAGAACTATTTTACACAGCAACACATCTGAGAAACAAAAAGACTAGGATCTTCCAAACTGATCCCTGCAGTATAAATGGACTTGTAAGAACACAGAATATAAAATATGTGGTTTTGAAAGGCTATACCTTGCTAGGCTAAATTGGATCTCATCCTTTAGATGAAAGATCAAGGATCTCAAAGTGGAGATAGGGAGACATGTCCAGATAACGAGATATGGCAAAGCATTTTTAAAGATAATTAAGGATTCTGGTGGACTGAGCAGTTAAGTTAAAACTGCCACACTCATTCAGTTTTGGGGACTAAATTGTGTCATGGTGTTAAACCATATCTGCTGCTGTATAAAGTAAAAGAGAGCCATCAAAATTGCATGGTTAGTGTGAACACTCTCACTCTCTATTGTAAAACACTCTAATAAGACATTAAATAGTCTTAGTAACAAAATGAAATAAAGCCATTATACCATCTTGAAATGCGAAGATATGTTCAAAATATTTTTTACTCTGTGGGTTTTTTTGGTTTTTTTTGGTTTTTTTTCTCCCATAACATGTGAATCATAATTTAGACCATTCTGGAATGCTTTCAACAGATGAACCCAGCATAGTATTTTTATTACAGGCTCTTGCCCCTTACATGCTTCATTGCAGTTTTGTAATATACTCCACAGTCATTAGTTTTTTTATCTCTTTTCCCAGAGACAACTTTTAAAGGACTACTTAACCCCTATAAATCATATTTTCTCTGGTTTCTCAAAGCATTTTGATTGTCTTTTTTTTTTTTTTTAATATTGCATCATTCCTAATGGCTTCAGACCCACTACAAGCAGAAGTTAAAAATAAATCTTATCGTAAAGAGACTGTTAAAGCTAATGAACTGCCAGTCTTGGTATTTGTATGTTCCTAATTCCTTTTAATTTCAAGGTTGCCTTCCTGAATCCTTAGTTAATTAGAAAATATTGTGTTTATAAAAACAAACCCAGTTCAATTGTTTCTGCAAATTCACCTTTATTGTACATTATTGTACTTAAAGAAATCTTGTTTCATTCAAACATTAAAAGTACAGATTTGATATCATGTGTGACCCTTTCATGTGTCTGAACTGTATTTCACTGTGTGAGCTTCTCAGTTGCTTCAAATAAGGACAGGTTCTTTTCAATTCACATGGCATGTTATCTGAAGAACTCCTGCCTGCTTTCTTCACTTGCTTTAATGGAAAGTCGAGGGAAATACATTCTGAATGTTATCTTTTATAGTCTACTTTTACCTACCAGTGTGCTTATATCTACTAGAACAAATTTCAGCTTGAAAGAACATATCAGAAAATCTATTCACTAAAATGGCCAAAAAAATGCATAACATTTAGAATAAATAAAAAAAATACCTTGGAGCAATATCATTGTAGAGAATGCCATGTATCTATGGAAAGTATAAGAAACTTATACTTTCAAATACACAAATCACCATTTTGATTTTTTTTTTGTTTTGTTTGAAAGCTCTGTCAGTTATCTGATTCCATTTTACGCTAGTTCAGCTCATTAATCTGGTAGGAAAGCAGTTAAAAATAAACAGAAAAACCTATGGGGAACAGGATGCCACTTCAGCCATGTTGTGGTACATGTTGTGGTAAAGCATTAGGTCAGCCTTTTGTGTTGTAGAAATATGTCTGTCATATATGTAAATCAGAGCATAGCACTATCTTATTTTAAACTTTCTCATTGCTACTGAATACCTGAATCATCAAGATGGTTTAAAACCAAACACCAGCTTTTTAGGATACTTCCCAAACTATTGTAATGGAATAACTTTATCAGGTGAAGAGTTTGCTATGAAAAACCTGAACATGTTGTCAAGAATGCTTTCTTGTGGATTAACATTATTTGGGATCATCTATCCCTTACCCTACCTGTAGGTATAAGAAAAAATTAAGTGGCCACAAGGTTTTTACAGCTGTTATTGTATTTTGGGATAGTAAGGATTTAGGGTAGTAAACAAATTGGTGAGTTTTACTATTGATTTTATTACTTTTTCACTTTGAATTAACTGCTTTTCATTTCAGCTTACCCATCAGTATAATGAGAAGAAGAATATCTTCCTTCCTGCCTGAAAGATATTTAATTAATGCTTGTGATGTCATGGATTTAAAAATGAAAAACACTGTGATTAAAATGAAGTATTGGCATGCCACAAGGTAACTGTAGTGATCTATCTTTCCTTCTCAGCTTCTCTGTGGTTGTAGAATTTTAATTAGCAGTTCCAAAAATTTGTCTTAGCATAGTCTTGTGACATATCTCAATAGAGCAGGATGTGCAACTTAAGAGAATTATGGAATCACTTTTGTTGAAAAAGACCTTTAAGAACATTGAGTCTAAATGTAATTAGCAAATCTAGCCATAAATAAATGTTTTGCTGTTTGAAGAGAACACATGGTTTATCTGGTAAGCTTTGCAAGTATTTGTGTCACCACAAGCACATGTCCACTGCATTAGATGGGAATATAGTAAGAAACTGGTGTAAATAAATAGAATGATTCTCAGGGTAGGATATTTGCATGATTAGTCCTTCTTCCTGACTTCTTAAAATGAATTATTTTTATAAAGTAAGGATTGGAATTGTTACTCTTTTGACAGTTCTCAGTGTATTCTTCACATTTTTGGCATATGAATGCTGAATGGGTTAATTCACATGGTTTTTCCGATAAAGACCAAGATTTCGTGTTGCTTAAGCTGGAGGCAGAAATACTTAAATTCTCCAGCCTCCTCCCTTAGTACCTAATTTGTATTACAAAATCAGTTCACAGTCTTGTCCCTTAGGGTCCAGCTGTCAGCCAGCTGAGCTAGCTCAGTTTATACCAACAGGGTGACTTTAGTATGGCTCACGTGATGCTGCACACAGAAGCCCTCAGTGTGCAGCTATAGCATGCGGTAATTACATGCTGTTGGACAATCCCAGTGCTGACTTTTGATCACCAGAAGAGTAGAACTATAGAGATTTAATGGAGAGGTCTTTGGAGGAGGTGGCCTGAAGAAGACAGCAGAAATCCCATCTGTGTGTTTGTACAAATAATTTAAATGCCATTTACAGAAAAAATCTTCAAATGTATCTAGCTTTTTCTGCAGATTATTTTTAAACTATATGCATTACATGGACAGTTTCACTGAGCTTCTGAAAAGCAGCTGGGTTTAAGTGGACTGAATTAGTGTTGGGAAGCAGTGAAATAAAGGTTTTCAGAAATACCTGACATCAAGTCCTGCAGAAATGAATATATTTTTTATGTCCAGATGCTTTTAAAATAATGGGCGTCCATTTAGCTACCTAATATTTTAAATTTAAAACGTATTAAAAAAATTAAACTGTAAGTTAAAATTCACATCTTTTATAGATTCAATCTTTTTCATAGTTTATTTCCAATTAATTTATCCAAATCATATTATTAGGTAATGAGAATTCATGCTGTATAAAAATAACACTTTTTTTTCCTGGAACTGTTTCCAAAAAAAAAAAAAAAAAAAAAGCTTATCTGGATTCTCTTCCTCACACTCATTATTATATGAAAATAATTTATAGATTATATTTTGACCTTATATGGTGCAATTATATTCAGAAATTCAAGGATCTATTGTTAGAGTGTTTACATAGTTTCTGGTAATTTTAACCTGCCGTAACCACTCTTTTCAGCTATATCTTTTTGCAGTAAGGCATCACAGGGGTCTGTGAGAAGTTTTAATGTGAAGGAGAACTAACATGCAAAATACACGACATCTTCGACATATTTTACTTCAGAAAGTTACAGTCCACTCAGACGACATGAAATATGAAATAAATAAACTTAACACAATATTTCTAAATCGAGGAAATCTATTACCTGAACTTTGAGGCAGTTTGCCTCAAAGTTTGAGGACTCTGTAGAAATGCAAATGTGAAGTCCAAGGAATAGAGCAGAAAGTGTATTGGGCAGGGGTACAGAAGATTGCTCTGAAGGCTGATGTAAGCAAGATTGCATCCTATAAAGACAGCAGCTGCTTCTGCTGGTGCCAACATAGAGGATTTCTGCCACCAGCCTAGTTTTCTGGAGAAATTTGACCTTTACATTCTTGAGGGCTTGCAGATGTGAATGAATCTATCCTTTGATCTTTTTTTATTTTTAATGTGTATGACCTGAGCTGGTGTTTTGTACTGTAGCATATAGTTTTATAAACAGACATGTTTCAACTGTTGGAAAGCAGTAGTTGAATGTTAGGTTGCAATTATGAGTTGACTGTCAAAATAATTAATTTTCTGGTTTAAGCAAAATATCAATAGAAAAATTCAATCACACTTATGATACAGATCCATTGTGAATTTACAGGATAATTTGCATTAGTGGTTGTAGTGCATGTGCAATAAATATTACTTGCTTGGTTTCTAATTATGATAATAGTTCTCTGTATTACTGTTAGAATTGAATCTACCATCATTATTTTCCTATTATTATTGTGCTGTAAAGGAAAAATAGTTTTGCATTAACCAATGAGTAAAATGCAGATATTTAGCAGCATTCTTGCAGGTAGTCCTCAATTCTGAAAATACCTCTCAGAAGTTGCATCAAACGGGAAAGCTAGACAGATGGCAGAATGCAGAACCTGCCATTTAGGATCGAGTACAAAATAAAACACAAGAAATTCTTCATGGATGCTGTATAAGTACAAAGACACCATTAATTAAATTTGAAAAATAGTCAGCGTGGAACTTGTTAGATGAATAAAAAACTATGCTAATCAAGAGACTACAGTGCCAAGTATGCTACAAGTCATTTTTGTAATTAACATAATTTCCAGCATGAAAAAAACCTAGTTTTATTGTGGGTTATTTTAGAGTGGACAACAGTTTGAAGAAATGTTTTTTTATTTTTCTATTGATAATAACTGTGTATCATTATAAGAGAAACTGTCAACAGGTTTTTGAAAACAATGTTATTTTAAATGTTAATTATATTCATAAATACTTCACATGAAAAAATTGATCTGCTGTTAATCCCGAAGGTTCTTAAAGGAAAATGTCTCTGTTGTATTTTCTTCTCACCAGTATAGGAGCTCAGGCTTACCTGCATTCCAGTGGTTTTTTATGTTCCTGATGCATGGCCTAGATGTCCTTGTCTCCATTACCATCATGATATCCATATCAAGTGATGAGAATTTCTGTTCATGATTAGTGAAATTAAGTGTCATAACATTAAAGTCAATTTCAAGGGGTTTTTTTTCCAAAAGGAATTTCTTCCTTGCTAGTGAAAACCACTGCCCCTGGCAAACCTACTAATTTTTTCAGGAAGTAAAATAATATTCCTATACTATAAAATTTCCTCAGTTTTTTGCACTAAAAGAAGAAAACTGCTGTTTTTTTCTTCTTATATCACCTTAGGCTTACTTTATTCTAAATAGTTATAAATATTTTAATTTCTATTTATAGCTAATTACTTTCATAGTGTGCTATAGCATATATATTTTGAATGCCATTCATACAATTATATTAAGAAAACATAAAGGTGCAATAATATTTTACCTTATACAAAATTTGAAAAAAACCAACTAGTAAAACTTATACCAGCAAATGATGTCTTTAAGACTCTTCCAGGAGGCTTTTTCTAGAATAATGTGCAGTCCTTCCCAATTATATTTTTCTCTATTGTGTACTTTGTACACAAATATTTTTAGACAGCCAATGGCATGTTACTACTAGGGTAGAGTATTGCCCTGCCACCATTGGAATTGACTCTGTTGTGGTTGTGTTCAAATTTGCTGATGGGACAAGGTTTTCTTGCTGAGTACACTTTAGCAAGCAAGAGAGACTCTTAGTCTTTAGATGTTATGAGTCCCAGAAAAAGATTAATGAGGTGATGATGTGCCTTGTGTTCTGAAGAGAGATCAAAAACTTATTTCTGATGTCACCCCACTCTTGGTACAGAAAGTGCACAGAGGGGTTTGAAGCAGCACTTTTACCCTCTTTGTATTCACTAGTAAATCTGAGACAGAACTTGCCCCAAAGGTTGTGCAAAAATACTCTTTTGATGCAACTGTTAACCAGACAATATCTCTGGGAAAATTTGCAGTGGCAGAAAGCAAGCCCTTCCTGGGAAATCTACTGAAATTCTTCAGAAGTTTTTCTCAGTTATTCTCATTCACTGTTGCTAACCTCTGCTCTCTAGCTGTCAGATATGTTTGGGACCATGTTGATATAAACAATGTACTGACACTGCAATATTGAGTAAACATAGGTATTTTCCATAGGTGTTGTCGCAAAATATTTATATTGGGAAAAATGAGTTTAATATAAAAAATAACAGCATGGTAGGAAAAATTACATTAATAGAATGAAGATGACTAGAATTCTCGTTTTTAAGTTACACAGAATATTTTCTAAATTAGGTTGTAAAACTTATTAAGAAGTAGGAGTACATTCCACATATGTGGTGCACAAGTCCATGTTTCCAACTTACTAAAAACATATTGCTAAAAGAAAAATTTTCTGCCTTGTGGAAAAGTAACCCATTAGTAATCTTATCAAAGGTAAGATTATATCAGTATTCCTACAACACAGCAGTAGTACTATGAGCAGCCTTTTGGCATATATTTAACTAGAGGAAACGAGAAACCAGAAGAGTGTCTTTCCCTGCTGCAAGCTGTACTTCCTATTTGCTATTGCTGCTTAAACATTGTCTAAAGAAAACTTGTCAAAATAAGAATATTGTATATAAGCAACTGTAAATACCGATTCAGTTCCAGCCAATTTTACTAGAAAGTAGGAGACACACACTCTAGTGAAATATTCCAATGCATAGATGGAATACACCATCACTAACAAATGGAGACTGGGTAAAGAAGTAAATGCAGATGAATTTCAGGGAAGGAAAGTATTGGAGAGCTAACTGCCGTGCCTCGATTTTACAAGAAATTATGCCCAGTAATCCCAACCAGAAACATATACAACTCCATTATGAAATAATTTGCATTTATTGTCCTCTGTTCTTCCTATATGAAGGAACTGTGTTTTGAATCAATCTTCAAAATGGTATGGCTAAAGACCTTAGATGCCTCCAATTATTTTTTTTTCCCCTGGAAAAAACTATCTCAAAACCTCTTTAGACCAGATTTTTTTCCTTTAAGATGCCATATTTTAAAATAGCATCTTGTCATTTAACAGTGTATTCCAAATATCATTTACAAATTTAGACTAAAAGTAACACTCTTCCTAGTAATCTTTCTTTTTTTACAGTGCAGTGCTAACATAGGCAGCAAAGAAGAGAACAGACTGCAGCTCTTTCTGGAACATCTTGAACAAATGCCCTTGCTTATGTTCTAATCACTCACTTCACCAAAATACCTAGTGATGAAGAAAAGGTTGTGAAGGCATTGCTAGTAGTATCATATGGCAATGTGTGGGTGTGATTTATCAAGCAGCATTTGTATCACATAGATGATACTTGGCAAACAGCAAATTAGGGTTTGGGGTTTTTTTTCCAGATCTCAGACTGATGTTATATGTCAGTAATTTAATAAAAAGATAATGAGAATGATATTTTTTGACTCAGTGAACATGAAACTTAATTACACCCCTACCATGTACATCTGAATATTATGAATAGACAGTGTCTGATTTAGAAAAAAAAATACAGAATGATCACAGTTTAAAGAAACATATGACCATAAACACTTTGCTGATGGAACATAGCCTATTCACTGGCTGAAATGAAGCAGATAGATGGGACATATGAAATATTTTTGTAGATCAAACATTTATTTTATAAAGTGATGCTGACAGATGGTGAACTCACCAACTTAGATATTGCACAGTAGATAAGGGGCTACACTTCCCTGAGGAATCATCATCCAAGGGGATTTTCCCCTGTGCCGATGAAAATGTGCCTATCTTTTTCACAATACTTTTGCAGCAGCATTGTTGGGCTTGATCAGTTGGTATGGAGGGTGGATTATCAGCAGCAAGGTGACTGGCCAAGGTAATTTGCTTTAATGGATTTTGATCTACAAGATATTTGGAAGATCTGTTTCAGCCCTGTTTGTCAAACACAGCCTTTAAATGGTGCTAAACAATTTTTCACGCTGTGTATCACACAAAAAAAAAATACTTTCTGGTGTCTGTACTGGGCCATATGCTCTTTATTCTCTCCCTCAACTTCTTCATCACCTCTCATCTGTTTCTCATGAATTATGTTCAAGGTCCACAGGATACTTTGCACAGAATCTTGAGGCCTGGTGCAGTAAGAATGATGGGGGATTAATTTTCCAGTTTGGATAAAATGCATTTTGCACACAAATCCAATGAGAAAGTGTTCCCCCTATGCCCCGAAAAACCTTCATTAGTGCTAGTGTTCTGCATAAACTGTGTTTTAATCTGAAATAAAAACTTTTTCTGAGAGTGTCTGAGAGATTTGTATGAAGAACAGATATTTGACATGTGCAATTTGAGTATCAGAGGAAAAAGGATATTACAAGATGTTTTTAATTTTACTGGTTTTAATTTAAAATTCCATGCACTTTTTCAAAAAGTGTCAAGATCAAATTCCCATCAAGATATTTTAGTACTCTGTAAATTATTATTAATATGTGTTTCAAGTCAAAATAATTTCAAATCTTTCCTCAAATTTCATATGCCTAAATTTATTATTTCTGACATATTTTAGATTATGGAAGAAATTTTTTACTGTGGGGGTTGTGGAACACTGGAACAGATTGACCAGAGAAGTTGTGGATGTCCCAGCCCTGAAAAGTGTTCAAGGTCAGGTTGGATGCAGCTTTGAGCAGCCACAAATGAGACTCTTGATGGTAAAGAAACAAAGTTTCTTCTACATAAGAATATAGAAGAAACTCAGATTAAAGTATAGGAGTAAATTTCCTCTCAGCTGCTGGTGTAAATTCCAAGTTGTACAAAATTGCATTTATCTGTGATTTTCACTACTGTAACAGAAAGGTTAAAGAAAACTATGCAGAGGATATAAAATTTTAAAATAGATAAGAATTACAACAAAAAATACATGGGATGGGTTTCAACATGAGACACCATCAAAGAGAAAATCTCTGTATTTCAACACTTCATCATATTAGGATTTCATGAAGTGATAAAGAAGAATGCAAAATATCATTCAGGGCATTATTTACTGTAGTTCAGCCTGGCCATTAGTACTAATTGGTGTTTTAACTAATGTAGATATACCACACAT